>NC_091741.1:57318997-57576497 GCF_043380555.1 Nothobranchius furzeri | reverse complement strand
GGTTCGCGCCTCACTTTTTTTACAGGAACGGCCCAAAACGATCTCCAACTACATGGATGGTCTGCTTCCTGATCATGTGATGTGTGACATATACGGATGAAGATCGGCTTCAGGGCTGAGATGTTTGTTCTCTCAGCGCGGGGGCTCGTTCTGATGCTCAAACAGTAAAAAAAAATGCAAATGACGACTTTAGTCATTGGCAGTGAACGGTTGGATCTAAAATGACGACTTTAGTCGTCAATGGCAGTGAATGAGTTAAACATGCTAACAAATAACAAATGTGACTGACAGACTACCTAACATGAAAACAAACTAGTGAACATAAATATAACAAATATTCGCCTTTAGTACTTACTTTTACAGTCAGGTCCATAAATATTGGGACATCGACACAATGTTAACATTTTTGGCTCTATTCACCACCACAATGGATATCAAATGAAATGAACAAGATGTGCTTTAACTGCATACTGTCAGCTTTTATTTGAGGGTATTTACATCCAAATCAGGTGAACGGTGTAGGAATTACAACAGTTTGCATATGTGCCTCCCTCTTGTTAAGGGACCAAAAGTAATGGGACAGAATAAGAACCATATATCAAACTTATACATTTCAATACTTGGTTGCAAATCGTTTGCAGTCAATTACAGCCTGAAGTCTGGAAAACAGACATCACCAGATGTTGGGTTTCATCCCTGGTGATGCTCTGCCAGGCCTCTACTGCAACAGTCTTCAGTTCCTGCTTGTTCCTGGGGCATTTTCCCTTCAGTTTTATTTTCAGCAAGTGAAAAGCATGCTCAATCAGATTCAGGTCAGGTGATTGACTTGGCCACTGCAAAACAGTCCACTTCATTCCCTTCAAAAACTCTTTGGTTGCTTTTGCTGTATGCTTTGGGTCATTGTCCATCTGCACTGTGAAGCGCCGTCCAATGTGTTCTGAAGCATTTGGCTGAATATGAGCAGATAATATTGCCCGAAACACTTCAGAATTCATTGTGCTGCTTTTGTCAGCAGTCACATCATCAATAAATACAAGAGAACCAGTTCCACTGGCAGCCTAACATGACCACACCATGACACTTCAAGCACCATGCTTCACTGATGAGGTGGTATGCTTATGATCATGAGCAGTGCCTTTCCGTCTCCCTCTCTTCCCATCACTCTGGTACAAGTTGATCTTGGTCTCATCTGTCCATAGATGTTGTTCCAGAACTGTGAAGGCTTTTTTAGATGTTGTTTGGCAAACTCTAATCTGGCCTTCCTGTTTTTGGGGCTCACCAATGGTTTACATCTTGTGGTGAACCCTCTGTATTCACACTGGTGGGAGTCTTGTCTTGATTGTTGACTTTGACACAGATACACCTACCTCCTGGAGAGTGTTCTTGATCTGGCCAACTGTTGTGAAGGGTGTTTTCTTCACCAGAGAAAGGATTCTTCGGTCATTCACCACAGTTGTTTTCCGTGGTCTTCCAGGTCTTTTGGTGTTGCTGACCTCACCGGTGCCTTCCTTCTTTTTGATAATGTTCAAAACTGTTGTTTTGGCCACGCCTAATGTTTTTGCTATCTCTCTGATAGGTTTCTTTTGTTTTTTTCAGCCTAATGATGGCTTGCCGTTGTGGTGGTGTATAGAGCCAAAAATGTTAGCATTGTGTCGATGTCCCAATATTTATGGACCTGACTGTACATCCGTCACGCACAACATATACAATGTTAAACCGGAAGTATGTCCGTCATAAATTAAAGGCACGGTCTGGAAGCACGGAACAGACATTAGTTCCGCCCGGCGGAATATTAGTTCCGCTTCCGTATTTCAGACATGCAACAAATGCTGTTGCCGAGAGGGTGGAGCTGCTAACAAATATACACACACAGGCTCAGAACGATTACAAATCAACCTTTTTTGCTGATAAACTATAGGGCTGTAGCGACGCCTCGATGACGTCGACGGCTCGATTCTAAAAATTTGTCGACGTCAGATCCGATAGTCGACGCACCGCGCCCACTTGTTGCATCCGCAGGAGTTTGTAAATAGAAGAGGAATCTGCATGTTTTTCCTCTAGTTCACCCTCTTCTCCGCCTTCACTAACATCTCCGCCAAATACCGAAGACCCGGAACAATGTCCGTCCGCTACTAGATTCCTTTCCTGTTTTGCCCGCCTTCGTCTCCCGGCAACGGACAACAACTTCCGTGGTCAGATGTGCTGCTTCGTCTCTACCGCAGATGTAGAACATCACCGGGAGCGTTTCTCCCTTCATAAGGGAGCTTCTTTCAGACATTAGGAGAGCTGTTTTGGTGGTAGCAGTCTCTCCTCTGTGCTGGTCTGTTTGCCGCTGGGTGTTTTTGGTTTATTTAAACTTGGTAACTTGAACTTAACGTTGGTAAAGCTACTGTTAGCATTTTCGCTAACAGCTTCTTGCGTTGGGATAAGCTGTTACGTTTTGGTTTAGAGTTAATCTTTTTTTGTGGCGTAGATCTCCCTTTTATTACATTTAGAGTGTTATGGGTTTTTGGTTTCGTTTAAGATATCACCTTGAGTTTGGTTTAACCACCCAGTTTAGAGTTGGACCTTTGGAGATTCTTATTTTGATCCAGAACCCAGTAATCTTTGCCCAGTGGGACATCCCTAGTTATTTGTACTTTTGTTTTAATTCCCCACAGGCAGAATTAGTTTTATTATTCCTAACCTGTGGATGGAAAGGTTTATGTTTTTTTGTAGTTGTAAATAAACCTGATCATCATTTTAACTTTTAAATCCCGTTATTGTCCCTTCCTTTTTGCACACGAGCCAAACTCCCCAGGAAGAGTCGTAACACCACTCGCCTCACGCACATAAGTGACCAAAACAAAGCAGTATGGAGACACTCCGTCTCTCCGACCACCTCTCAGGCAGCAGCCTGCACTCCCAAGTTCTACATGTCAGCAGAACATAACCAACCAACACAATAAAAGCAGTGTTTTACAAAATAGAAGGCCTGTAGTGTTTATTCTCTTACAGTAAAAATTTATCAATTTTTTTGAGGAATTTATTAGAGATTTTTTTGGTTTTTATTAACTGTGCAATAGAAAAATAATCATTAGATTAATTGTCTAAATAGTCATTAGAATAGGCGACTATTCGATCAAATAATCGTCAGAATAATCGTTTTAAAAATAATCGTTTACCCCCAGCCCTAATAAACTATTTAAATGAGTGTCTAATCGTGCTGTAGATACGTGAAGTCAATAATTTGGCACTTTAGTGCATCTTAGTTCAAATTTAAAGATTGGGCCTAAAACTCAGAAAAAAGCTGCTGTGAATTTGGAATTTATATCTGCCATCGCTGTTGGCTAAGAGGTACACTATGATGTTAGCTGGTACATTATTGTGCCACAATGTCATTGTGAGCCTGTGTGTGTGTGTGTGTGTGTGTGTGTGTGTGTGTGTGTGTGTGTGTGTGTGTGTGTGTGTGTGTGTGTGTGTGTGTATTTGTTAGCGGCTCGGCCCTCTCGGTCTGCCGGGCAACAGCATTTGTTGCATTTTTCAAACAGGAGGTGGGATTGGAGTAAGACTCTGGTAGGGGTGACTTGCTCTTTAAGCTAGATAAAACTGCTGACTTTGTTTCAGGGCAACCTGCTAACAACTGTTGATCATAGAAGAAAACTGAAGAAGGAAATCAAAGTGCTCCCCCCTTTTCTTTCCCCAGAAGGGGACGCTTTCTTTGCACTCAAGCAGCAGGGGCAACACCGTCCATCTGGCATACATTTACAGAGTACACAAGTGCAATAATAACCTGCTGAGAACTCCCCATGGACACAGAGCAGGAAAGCAAATGCTTGACTTTACATCCAAAATAGAAGTCACCAGAGGCAGCCTCAACAAAAACAGTTTATTGGCACATGTGGCAGGCGATGAGAAGAGGAACAATGGTACATAAAGGGCACACATGTGGATGTTGAGTAAAACAAGGCTCCAATCATACAATCTGCTGCAATACAAAATTAGTTCTATTTTCCTGTGCACATTTTATTCTCTCATTTTGTGAATCAATGTACAATAGCAGCTAATAGGAAACTAACATTTCTAATTCTGCTGACATAAACAGTTACTATGCAACAGTGTCCAGCCGAAAACAAACAGAAGGTAGCCCATAGTGTTGCACTTAGATACACGAGAGATTGTAAAATTGACTTGTTATCTAATGCTTGATTTATGGAGGACTTAATTTTAGTAATGGAAAGTACTTTAAGTAGCACCGATTGTGACCAATCCTAAATACTGTGCAAATGGTACAAAGGAAATGTCTTTCTTCACACAAAAGTTCATTGTGTCTGTCAACTGTCAAACAAGATGTTGCTCTGAGTGGATTTAGTCATTTTAAAGACAATATTTAAATGAAGAGTTCATGTTTCAGATCAAAGACTAACAAATGCGTTTTACGAATCCATCTTCCATAATCTGATGCAAAGGCAGCAGGAACCGCTTTGTTTCGTTTGCGCAACAATGAGAAACTCGCTGATGTGCAGTAGAATAAATGTAAACGGAGATTACATTGCCTGGCATTAAATGGACATCAACTGACTTGCTGTAGGAGCTCAGATTTCTGTTTACTTCAACTCAACTGAAGCATCACTAGCGAATAACACGATATTTTTTTTTATTACTGTAGGCTAACATTCGAACAACGTTACGTGCGAGTTTGTTCACAGATTAAATGTTTTATCAAGCTAAAAGATGTCCATGTTATGTCTGTAAAGCATCGAAAGATGACAGACGTTCGTGTTGGCCTCAGCTGACTACAGCTAACCTAAACATCTTAATGAAACATGTTCTTACTTTCTTATGGTGGCAAAACAGAAAAAGGAAAATTCAAGCCACCATCAACGTGTTTTAGATGCGCGTCAAAACATTTAGTGAAGTCAATGTAGCTACTACGTTAGGTAACACTGGCGTCGAGTAATCTTTAGACCTAAACAATTGTGCAAACAAACCCATTTGGCTAACATTCACTTCTTGGGAGAACTCGACCACAGATGTTCAACTGTAAACTCAGTAATAATTTAGCAAATGTAAACTAGTTCCTCCCTTCTTCTTATTAGCATTAGAGCTAATTAGCTGACGACAGTTGACTAGTGTAGAGCCAAAAGCAAACTTGAACAGGTCACTAACTTAGGTATAACTTCGTCGTTGGAACAGTAGAGTTAAAATGTGCAAGTTGCTTAAAAAGACTGATTATTTTAAGACAAAAACTAACCTTTGATGGAAAGTCCGCCGCTGTTGCTTCCTTTTCTGTTGGATATTTGTGGGTTTTATAGTCAAGAGCCAGCTATTAGGTCGATGTAGCTAACGTAGCTTGCCGTGGTAGCTTAGCTAACATCCGTTAGCCTGTGAGTGATTTGTTTTGAAGAAGCACGGGCTAACGTAAGCTAGCTCAACTTCGCTAACGTTAGTCAGATGTGGCTGCAAAACTGTTAAATACGCAAGGTCCATACGTTAATTTCCTCTAAAAATAAAAAGCGATACGTGTCCTTTCTGATAGACAGGGCATGGTTTGTACTCACGCATTAAGTAATTCAAACGCGGGGCTAAGTTTAACATGCAAAGCAAGAAAAACTCAGTCATAAATTTCGAATCAAAATGGCGACATTGTACGATGAGAGCGCGCGGCACACGGGGACGAGCATCAGCTTCACTGCTTCGCAAAACATCAGAGCTCACTCACATGGGGTTCAAGCATCTTAATTGTAAATTATGTAATTTCTGACTCGTTTAATTGTCTCTTACTTTTAAAAATGGTACATTAACAGCGCTTGTGGGAATTGTGCAAATGTATGCGACAAAACGACGCTCAAATTAAAACAAGATCTAAATTATGAGACAAACTCATTATGCAGTAACGCAACAAACACATGAAGTCAAAATTATCGAGACGTTATGCGATATATGTCAGAAATAAGAGATTTTAAAAACACCAGTTTAACTTGAAATTAAAGGTGATATGAATGAAGATGCATATAATCTGATTAAATTAAAAATGCCAATACCAAAATATTAGACTACTAGCTTAAATGCTGTTCTGAAAAGTTTAAAATGCATTTACTTCATTTAGAAGTGCAACAATTTTGACACTTTTACAGAGTGTTAGTTTTTTTTTATTTATGCATGCGAAGTTAACTGCTCAGTTTATACTACAAAGATCAGAAAAGTGGTTTTATTTTAATGAACGAATTACTTAATATTGTATGTTTATAAATATCATCTTTACAGAATTCAAGGGACCCCCCCCCCCCCCCCGGCCACCCACAATGCATTGCGCTCACTCGTTGGATCCGGTTGGATCATGGACCAAAGTGGTGAGCTAAACGCTAAGTAGGCCCTCTGTTGTCAAAGTTTGTTTTTGTGGCTTATTTTTTCGTTTTGCCGCCAGAGTTGCTGCTCTAGTAGTTCTTTAAATTATTACGAACAACCTTCCAGGAATCCGGCTTTGCTGTTGGAGCTTGGTGCCTCTGAAATGCTCCGTTACGGTTTAGGTTAGCTGTGGATTTGTGCTAAAGGACGTCAGTTCACCATTTAACCCTTAAGTTCTAAGTCAGTTGGAATAGTTAGTTGTAACGTTAACTGGAGGTGTGTTCGGTTCCTGTGCCGAATGTGATTAGTTTGATTTTAGGTGTAAATCCAGCGATAGCGTTGTACAGCCTACCTTACCCTGTTTTAGCGCTTAGCTAATTCTTTGGCTAACGGTTTGTAACTTCGTTTTTGTTGCTCGTCCTCAGATTATTTATTGATGTCCGAGACCTTCTTTGTGTTTAGTATTCTCACAAGTAAAGATCAGGGTAAACTGAATTTCGGTTGGATAAAAATAGCCTGGTGTTCTTTCGGAATATTTCTTAAATATGTCAACGTTTCAATCTGTCGCCTTTTATGTGCCTTCGTTTTGAGAATTTTCTCCTTTCTTTACCATAAAAAACACTTTCTTGATAAACTTACGTCACAGATAATAAGCATTATTCTTCAAACCGTTAGATTTATACTTTGATTACATGAGGGAAAGTGTTCCGACACATCAGCAGGCAGAAATGCCAAACATTAACACGCCAAAAAGTAGTTTGAACAAGAACAGAAACGTTTGCTTATTTAACTCATCAGTCGGGTACATTTCAAATAAAGATTTACATAACTTTTGGAACGCAGATGTAATATAATTGTGCTTAATGGTGTGATGCTATCAGTTTTTTGTTTTTATTTTTTGGGTTGTGCATTCGGTGTGTACAGACGGTGATCTTCAAGGGAGCGATGGTTCGGGAAGTTTGGGTGGACTGGATGTTCGCAGACGAATCCCCATCAAGCTCATTTCCAAGCAGCCCTTGAGGAATAAGCCCCAGCAGCGGATGCAGAGGCCTGGCACCAGGCCCTGCAAAAGTGAACCTGGGGAAGATGGTACGCTACCGAGCACATTAAAAAGCAAGTCACCCCCAAATCAACCTTTTTGTGTGATAAACTATATAAATTGTGCTGCAGACATGTGTAGTCAATAGTTTGGCACTTTAGTGCATTTTAGTTAAAATTTTAATTTTCTGACTAAAACTGTCAGTGTTGTGCCGTTGTCAGGTAAAAACTCTGCACTGCATTTGAATTTAAATCTGCCATCGCTATTGGCTAAGAGGTATCCTACAACGTTAGCTGGTACCATATGATGTCACAATGTCGTTGTGAGCGTGTGTGTGTGTGTGTGTGTGTGTGTGTGTGTGTGTGTGTGTGTGTGTGTGTGTGTGTGTGTATTTGTTAGCAGCTCCGCCCTCTCAGTCTGCTAGGCAACAACATTTGTTGCATTTTTCAAATCAGAAGTGGGAGTGGAGTAATACTCTGGTAGGGGGTGACTTGCTCTTTAAACTTTTAAAAAGTAAACTGATCGGGGTTATAGTCACAACATTTTCTGTAGAATTTTAATTTGGAGGTTGAATCTTTTTATGGTTCATGTTGATTCTGTGCTGCAGGAACTGCACAATTCTGGCTGGACTGTGCTCCCAGCAGAATCCACTAATCAGTCATTTGCTCCAATGCAGAGCCTTAAAAATAACTATTTAGACAGATGCTTTTAAAATAAACTGATTTATACACCTCAGTTAGTAATCATAAACATTGTTTTGTTGAACCTGACCAAAACCCTTCTTCTGAGGGTGAGACAGATTTTGCTGTATATTAACTTATAGAATTAACCATTATTCATTAGAATATACTTTATTGTCTCAATTGGGAAATTTGTCATTAGGTCAAAAAAGTTGCACTTCGGTTAGTATAACTGAAAAAAGGAAAAACTACACAGAACCATACTAATCTCCACATTACATACTACTCTTAACAGATGACCTTTGATTATGCATTGTACATAATACACATAGCACATTCCTTAAACATCGAGTACTGCACACTTACACAATCCCACAATACTGCAATTTGAAAATTTCAATCTGAAACATTTTGCCCCAGCTCTATCAGTTGACTAATTGAGTTCTAAACAACAAAATCTGCTTTTATTAATCAGGGTTTTATTGACTTTCTCTTTTCAGTTTTACAATAATACTTATTTTCTCATATTTTGTAGATAAATTCAACTTTAAGCAAGAGGAAAGGTTTGATTGTGGCACCAAAGCTGGCGATGTGTTTGCAAGCCAGCGGAGATTTCCACAACCCCTATTTTGGGACTATAAGGTACGTCAGTGTGGGTTTGCTGACATCATCTTATTATAGTGACTTTCTGTTTTATATATATATATATATATATATATATATATATATATATATATATATATATATATATATAATAAAGCTGTCCATTGACCTTGGGTTAGTGTACACTGTTGTTTTGCTTTGACTATAAAAGCTTTGTGACTGGATTTGAGTATGTCTGAGTGACAGATACCCATAATTCCACCCATTTGCTTTCCCTACAGTTACATTTAATTGGTGAACGGGATGAAGTACCAATTCATTTCTGTGACAAATGTGGCCTCCCTATTCAGCTGTATGGACGGATGGTATGTACTTTGTTCTTGCTTGCTCCCTTTGGTTGGTTTTGAATCATTTTCTGGACTGAGACTCTCCCTCTCCTCAGATCCCATGCAAACATGTTTTCTGTTACGACTGCGCTTTGCTGCATGAGAAGAAAGGAGAAAAGATGTGTCCAGGGTGAGACATGTTTGTTTTTCATTAGAATGACTTCTCAGATGTTAAGAAATCCTGCTAGAAAGATAAACCCTGGAGAATACTGTCTTGTTTTTGTTTTTTTGTGGCAAAAAGTTTAATGATATGTTAAAATATTAAATCTAAAATAGAAATTTCGTTCATGTAATGAATCAAATGAGTCATTTGACCTGACTGAGGTTTATCAAGTTGGATCTGTTTCTCTGGTAGGAATTTTTGGGCAGGTTCTGAGAGTAATGTAATGTTATTACACTTTTGAGTCACTCACCTTTTGCATCTTGTGTTTAGTCTCACCCTGTATAACTGCACTGATCCAGTTCAGCGCATTGAGCAGAGCCAGCGAGGTTCCCTCTACATGTGTAGTGTCGTGCCGGGATGCAAGCGCACCTACCTGTCCCAGCGTGACCTCCAAGCCCACGTGAACCACCGCCATATGAGGGCATCAAAATCATCCGGTCGTCAGGATCCCATGCACCTTCCACCGCCGTCTGAGGTTTCTGAGCGGTTCCGCGTCCCTCCGCCTCACATGCCCAAGAATCATGTCCACCTCCCTGGCCCGCTCCAGCACGGTGGTCACGACCCCTACAGCCAGCCTCCACCACCGAGTCCTCACGATGGTCCGCCCCCACCTTCTGCCCTGGGCCCCGAGACATTCCGTATCTCCACGGTAACGACTCGTAAACACAGCAATCTAATCACTGTGCCCATCCAAGATGACTCCTCTTCTTCACGAGAGCCCCACTCAGGTGGGCCAGGACCCAGTCAACCCCCTCACCACCACCCTGTAGACTATCCTGGCCAGCCTCCTGTAGTGTCCCACTCTCACCACATGATGGCGCCACCACAACATAACTTTGGCCCACCTCCTCCCCCTCCTCCTCCTATTAGCCACCCTATGCAGCATCCAGGCCAGCCCTCTGGGGCACCACACATGGTGTACAACCAGGCCCCTCCCCCTCCTATCACACCTCCACCTGGGCACATCATAGGTCAGATGCCACCTTATATCAGCCACCCACCCCCAGGACCTCCCCCGCAGCACAGTGGACCCCCTGTTAATGCCCCCCCACCACATCACTATAACCCAAACTCTATGCAGCAGTTTCCTGAGGACCAAGGCACCCTTAGTCCCCCGTTCAGCCAACCAGGGGGGCTCAGTCCTGGGATGTGGCCTGCTCCTAGGGGGCCACCGCCTCCTCGAATGCAGGGTCCCCCTCCCCAGGGCCAGATGCCTGGGCCACACCACCCAGATCAGGGCCGTTACCGGCCTTATTATCAGTAAACTGCTAATGAGGTAAACGGGCATCAGCCAGTTTAATTTCATTCTCATAAAACTTGTCTGAGTATTGTGATAGTAAACCTCAGGGTTACATGATGTAGGACTTTGATTCTGATGAAAAATAAAAACTCCAGAATAAAATGTGCATGTGGTGCACATTCAGTGACCTGTGTTTGACGTCCCACTGAACATACTAATGACTTTGATAAAAAGAATGACTTTTTTTTTGTCTTTAGTATATACCTGTATATATGTCAGCTGATGTCTTACACACAGATGTTATCGATTCTCAATAAATTTTTATTGCCATGTTTGTCATTTTTGTTGATGTGCCTCTTAACTCAGGAGCAAACCAGATAGTTTTAACATTTATAACATCTTACTAGGATTATTCAGTCCTCATGTGAGTCGTGTTGTTGCAGTCTCAATTATTAATGCTAATTAAACCAAGGCCTGCAGGTTTTACTTCGCCATGTTTTTGACTGATCACCTGATCCTACTGCACATTAAATTTACTCCCAAGATTTAAGCATGTCCAACACTTAAGATCACACTGGCTGTCAAAAATAACCATTCTGTAATGCTTTCAAGCTATTTCATTTCTGTGTTTTTATTTTCTTTACCAAAAAGGCACTGACAATTTCTTAATAATTCTCAATAATTATTTGTAATTAAAGTCTACAGCATTAAAGGTTGGGATGAAGTTCAAAATGAAAAATGTCTAATTGTATTGCAGATGAGCAACTGGCAAAACCAAGAACATCGTATCAACGAACAGCTTTCCTGTTTCCTGCACACTTAAAAATGTTTGCAGCGTGTGCTTAGTTTTATTATTGTGCTGTGCTGCAGGCATAAAATAAGAAAACAGCCTAAATTTAACTTTCGTACTTGAAAAAAATATTTGAATATTAATTCATTTTCTTTATTCGCTTGTTCCTGTTCATCAATGCAGGGAGCTGGTTTCCCAGTCCATTACTGGACCACACGATCACACCTAGTGACCAGTTGAAAGTGATATACATGTTTATTTTGTCTGTGGGAGGAAACGAACCACAGAAAACAAATACAAGATACACAACTTCCACAGCAGGTGTCTAACCTTGCAGCAGTACCGTCAACTGTAGGCTACCACCACACAAGCAGAGTATATGTAGGGTTCATAATGGTTGTCAAGTCCCAATCACCCTTGTTTTTTACTAAGCCAAATTATATTTATTGTATAAATTGTAATAGTTATATACATTTTAAACTTTAGGTGGGAAGGACATAAACTCCGTTTGGAACACTTTTAAATCATCTTCTTAAACGTAATTATTTTACTATAATATTCAGAATTTATTGCAATCAATTTCAGAAATAGAAACTACAGAAGAGTGTAACCAGCAAACACCCAAATATCTGCAATGCAATAAGAAAAATTACAGATTCAAACATCTAAACATTTGCAGCAAATAAAGAACCAGAGTGTTGCACAGCAGCGTCGGTAAATAAGTTGAACTGAAGATTCAGATGATGCATACACATTTTTAACTGTAATGATTTTATTAAAAATGTTTGTCATGATCCGATGTCCCAGGAGGAAATTGGTCCTTTATAGTTTGGTATTTTTTAACTGCAATAAAAAAAGACACAAAACTAATGTTAAACCATTGTGACAATATATATACACCACACATTTGACTAATCTGCGATGGACTGGCTTTCTGTCCAGGCTGTACCCCGCCTGACTGTCCAATGACCGCTGGAGATAGGCACCAGCACCCCCGCAACCCTATGTGGACACAGCGGGTACAGACAATGGATGAATGGATGAATATTTGACTAATTAGCTTTAAATAATTCAAACGATGCGTTACTTCATACACCTTAAAATGTGCTCACTCTGTAACCAGAATATGACAAATCAGTGCCCTGCAAATTAACCTTTGACCTGCTCTATGTTATCAGCAAGACCTTCTATTTTCAGTGTTAGGGCTATAGGAATGAGGACATAAAATGATTTACTCTTTACCAGGTAATACAAATTTTCAAATTCGACCAATCAGAACAGATTATACATTTGATTAATTATTGAAGAAAAACATGAACATTCAAAATGTATGCAACTTCGGCAGCCAGTGTCTCGACTCGACCTTGCAACAAAGTTTTCTTTCTTTTTTCCGGGTAGAACTCAGGCAATTCCCTCACATGTTGATGAAGCAGCGTGACCAAAAATGGTTAACTGAGGGCGTTTCTGTATGTAACTGACTGAGAACGGACATGAGCACCTGAGTACGCACAGGTGGGATTTATCATCAGATGAGTGCGAGGAACGTGAGTACAGGAGGCCACCGTATGTTTCATAAATCAGTATTTGGACCATTTGTAGGCTACAAACTTTCTAAATTTCGTTCATAGGAATGAATTTAGGAATCTTTCTATGAACGTTTGATGACTGAGGCCCCAGGACTCTAGAAGGCGCTATATCAAATACGTACAGGCCGTTTACCATTTTTTATTTACCATTTTACAAGTGGATGTTAAACCTCAAGGTCAGAACATAGTAGGTTCAGAGAAATTACATACATACAGTAAGTCCCTTCTGCTGTAATAAAGTTCACATGGACAATGTGTCCACCTACAATAAAACATAACCTTTCTTTCTTTCTTTCTTTCTTTCTTTCTTTCTTTCTTTCTTTCTTTCTTTCTTTCTTTCATGAAGAGCGATGTGTCCTGGTTAATTCAATTGCAGTTTTAGTTGTGTTTGGAGCACATAAAAAAGGTTTATATGGTTTTGTAGCTCAGGCTCTGCAGTATTTTAGAGGTGCAGCTTGATGATATTTATTGACATATAGGCATTAATTCTGATGCAAAACTTTTTCGACCCCCAACTGGACGGTGCTCGGGCTCAAGCCATCATTTTTTTATGTGTTATTTTTTTTCTGATTAATTATTTGTAATTAACACGTTAAATTCCTAGCTGATAAACAGTCAGCATGGTGGTGGAGGCATGAGGGTTTGGGTTAGTTCTGCAGCTACATCTGCACCTAAACTACACTGAACACCAAAATGTTCTAGACTAAATGGACAGCAGCGACCTTAAACAACTGGTGTGGGGAAAATGTAGGCTGGGAAAAGGTCAAGTGATGAGTTCCTTACCACCCAGGCTTTACTTTGGCCATGTCTTTGTTTCTCATATACATGCAGCATGGCATCGTGTAGGGTAGGGAAAAACATGGAGGTCAGAATCTCATCATCAAAAAACATGCAGCTGTGCAGCTTCTCCAGGATGAAGGCTGGTAGGCAAATGAGCAGTAATTCAGTGAAGACATTCAAGGGTGCAATTTTGAGCGAGAAACATGTTTTCAACGCATGGATAATATGATGATGTTAGATCATGCAAACTCACCATCACAAGAAACTATGTAAACATCAACCTGAATCCGGATAAACTCTTTGAGTGCCTGTGGAGGAAAGCAAACTGGTGATGACGGAAGGGCTTAAATTATGAGTTTGTCAGGATGTTAGTTTAAAACAAGAATCAAAACTACATTATCTTGTGTTTTTTTAATTTAACCTTCATTTATCCAGATGAGTCGATTGACAACTCATTCTCATTTACAACGATGATCCGACCAAGAGGCAGAGCAGCAGATACATTATTAGCTTTACAACAAGAAAAACAGATAAGATAAAAACAAACAAGATAAAAAGAAGATAAAACAGTTAGACACAAAGACAAAGGACTGTTCTCATTTGCAATATGTGCAAGCAATCAAAAGAGCCTTAAAACCATCTTTAAGTACTCAGAAGCACATTGATCAGGAACTACTGATTGCAATGAATTATTGAAGGTAGATGATGGAATGTAGGTAGTGAGCTTCAGTGATTTTTGCAGCTCATTCCAGTCATTGGGAGCAGCAAAGTGGAATGAGGAGTGGCAAAAGGAGGTGAGAACTTTTAGAATAACCACAGAGATTAAGTTACTGGAACGTAAATGAAGCTGGTCGTTGGAAGTGACGAATGATGAGAGAAGATATGACGGTGTTCTACCGATGATTGTTTTGTATATAAATTGATACCGATGTAACAACCTGCGAGAATGGAGTGATGGCCTAAAGATTTAGTACAGATCACAATGATGAGTAGTGGAAGGAGCACCAGTGACTAAACAGATTCCTGAGTGATGATAAATGATATCGAGTTTATGAAGAAGTTTTTTGGAAGCAGTCCAATAAATGATGTCACAGTTATCTAAGATGGGAAGGATTGTCATTTTGACCAAGGTTTGCTTTGCAGAATTAGTAAAGGATGAGCTGTTGTGGTTTAGAAACCCAATTCTTGACTTGACTTCAGAAAGTACTGAATTAAGGTGAAATGAAAGCCAGATCCCGAGATACTTATAGAACTGATAAGCTGTAGTTCTGCACCATCTAGGGAAACAATACTAGGGTGGAAAGTTGACTGCAGTAAGTTACGGTTAAAGATCATGAACTTTGTTTTACTTGTGTTTAAATAAGGATGAAGGTTGGAGAGGGCATGTTGAAGACAATTAGAAATATGCAGCTAAACACGTTGGTCTTGGCTGCTGTTGGACATAAATACCATTTCTCCTAAATCAGACTACCAAGGAAGTTATATGTATTACCACAAAAACCTCTACATAGGGTAATTTTCATTTCCATTTAGAAGGCAGAATTTTAACTTCAACCCCATATCACATCACATTAGTCAAATAACCAATCAGGAGCTAGGAGAATGGATGTAGTCAAAGATAAAAGGCTGTTTTTACCGATTTGAGTCCTTTCAAAGCAGAAATGTCCAAGAAGGAGACAGCAGAGAAGTCCAGGATCAGACTGTGGAGATCCACTCTGGGAGCACTGATGTCAGAAGGAAGTTCAGCATTCCAGTTTACTCGAAATGGAAGGTCCCTTAGATCTGACGGCAAATCCAGCTCTTCCATCATCACTTTAAAGCCATCAGGGGATGTGTAGAACAAATCCATTATTCCTTTCTGTTTGACAGAAGTAGGGGAACTACAGTTACACCTGTGGTGGTAAGCCAGCTTTCTCCTAACAACAAAGTTCTGATGCCTGCACAGAATCGTCTTTATGTATACATTTAGAAAGAGTTTGATAAAACACGTTACTAAAAATGTACAATGCAGTAACATGTTCAAGAGATGCTGGGCTTAGAAGAATTGGAGATAAGGATGGGTAGACACCTTTCTGCTGCTGTCCCACCTCTGTAATGTCCTTATCTTTCTTCTGCAACTGTTTCTTTATTTTTCTGATTAACTTGTTCCTCTTCCGCAAAACCCTCAGGGGGTTAAACCCAACCTGGAACATAGAAGTTTGCAATTTGTATATTGGTTTAATCATGTACACAAAATCCAATCCGAAACGGTTGGGAAGTGATCAGTTGTGTCATACGTACAGCTTCTACAAGCTTGGTCTTGATGAACTCAATGTTGGCAAAGAAGATTGGTGAAGGTATCCGAAAGATTTTTACTCCTTTTGGTTCAAATGTCTAAAAACACGAGAACAGGGTCCACTGACACTACTTTTAACATTTTTACTTCATTTATGATATTTACCTGCTCATAATCTTTGCGATCTCTGTACAGGTCGGTCCCAGGGATGCTGGCCAGAGTGGAACATCGGGGGCTAAAGAGACACAGGAAGTGTTCAAGACTGTTTTGAGATCAAATGTTCATCTTTCAGGGAAAGATACAAAAAATGTTGCCAAACAATTTGCGACCTCACCCATTTTTAAGTGACCTCTACAAGCAACCATTGTCAATGAGACTGCAGGCTGATTAGCTGATTAAACAGGTTTATAAAAAAATAAAACATTTTGCTAAAGTTGAAAAATAATTCACCTCTTTTGATGTCAGACCTCAGAGCAGATGAGGCAGACTCGGGACATTTTTATGGTCCACTTTGGCCCGTTAGTACCACCTGAGCCTAGCTTAAACACCACAGCCTGCCCAAGTGTTGTTGCTGACCATGTCCGTCTCTCTATGACCACATGGACCCATCTGCTGATGGCCACTTCCAGAAGGCACCATGTCACAAAGCTTAGGTCATCTTTAAACTGTTTTTTTGTACATGACGATGACTTCCCTAGACTAAACATTTTAAAGAGGAAAAGATGTTCAAAATAGACTTTTATTGGTGAGCTTGCAACCTTAGATTGTTGCTTTATTCCAATTGGAAGAATTGTTACGTCACAAGTTTTGTAATTGCGAGGTTGCAGAGCAGTTTAGATTGTTTCCATTGTTTCAATGTTGTTTCAATTTTTCTTCTTCCGGCTCTTGGAGAGTACAGATGCTTTTTTCCTCCTCTCCTCCCTATCTTATCCCAAGGCTCTTTGTCTGTCTCTGGGTGTACGGCGCTTCTGCATTTTTTTCTGGAAAACTGGAAACTGAAATTACTAAAATGGACCTGGTCAGTTGGTCTCTCAACGCGATTGACAAAAATTTTTCAACGATGAACGGGAGAAGGGGCACCCGGGTGCCCCTCTGGGACAGAGCCAGTTGGGCATGTCATGGACTCCTGGAAACAGTGGAACTTGGTCTGCCTGTCTCAGCTGTCTGTAGAGGATTCTGAAGACGTCTGGATATTCGTGGTGTTGGTGTCAGGTTTCTTGCTCTTTGGCCTGGGAGGTTACCTGGCTTAACGGAAAATTAACGAGCTGTCGACGAATATTGGCTCGCTCCCGTAGCTCAGAGATAAATTACACCGCGCTGCAAATGCACAGACTCATATAGTTGTCAAGATGAGTCATAAGCTTGGAACTTTGGCTGAGATTCAGACTCTGGCACAAAAGGTGGATACCATCAAGGAGAAAGTTGACGGGTCAGCGCAGATTGGGATAGATTAATTACGCCATTATTGGATTTAGAGGGGTTGAGGACCAACGGAACTTTAAGACAGAGAGGAAATTGTCTCTGTCTGGCCCCCAAAACAATTTCTTATCTGAATCTGGTGCCCTTGAGCCTGTGAGGCTGAAGCAAATACTCCCCCCTCAGAAGAGATGTGGAATGCTGCCGTTGCCATGGCAACTCTGTCTCCCTATCCAAGCCTGGGCGGGACTGTGACCGGAGAAGGCTGCTGAATCGTTCCAGGAGTCACTGTGCTCTCTAAATCCTACGACCTCCTTTTCCTGTCCAAACGGAGGTGACGAGTGCCGCTTGTCGTGGCTGCATGCACTGACGTACGGAGAGTCCCCAATCCTACAGCCCCATCTAGTGGACACTTATGTTGTGTGATGTCTGAAGTCTGTTGCATCTCTGTCTGAGGTGTTTTTTTACATAGCGAAGCTGCCCTCCCTCTGGAGGGTAACTATGAAGTGCCTTTTTTTCCCTCCACCTGACAATCCGCATGTAAACCCTCTGATCTCTATTAAGGTAGCGCAACACGGGTTGCGAATGACCACAATCACCAATTCTTGTCATGTGTCTATGTCTATGTATGTTTGATCTCCGAATTGTGTGTACTGAAACTCTAATTTCCCCCTGGGATTAATAAAGTATCTTTGAATTGAATTGAATTTGAATCAAGTAAACATCCACCTACGTAGGACTGACACTAATGGAAAGGTACCTTTTAACAACGAGGGGATGAATCCCTGCACCTGTATTATCTGATTTGAACCTTTACAGAAGCTGTAGGATCCAGCATCTATCAGGGCGGTCTCATTAGAACTAGAAATAAAATACTGTATATTATGCTTTCTGGTATGTGTTCATCTGCAACAAAACAGGTTGTCCTGAAACTCGGGGAGTTTTATCTTCTGATCATGGACGTAATTTTTGGGGGGGACAGGGGGGACATGTCCCCCCCCCATTTTTTCCAAAGTCCAGTTTTGACCCCTGCACTTTTTACCATCCAAAAACAATATTACGCTATATTAAATTGACACTGGTTGAGCTCTAGGACCAAGAGGAAAACAACCGTTTATGTTGAAGCCTGGTTCCCATCAGAGCATACTGTAAGGACCCCCCCCCCCCTCCCTCACTTCTAAAGTGATAGTTACGTCCATGCTTCTGATGAACCATCATTTCTGCTGTTAAGGGTCTGAATTATGTATAAAATCTGACATTGTTCTGGATACTTTTATCTTGATTTTCCTTCAACTAATTTCATCAACATGGTTCATGTAGCTGAATCTATTTCTACGTAAAATGATGTTTATTTATTTTTGGTTGATTATTATTTGTTGTATTGATCCTTTTTGGCAATAAATCTTACCAACAGCAGAATACTGAAGCAGATTCTGGAACATTTTGGGGGGAACCACCAACCACACATTCAGCTGTGTTGCGTATTACAAAAACGACCGATTCTTTAAAACTATCCCAGTAGTACAGCAGATTTATCCGGCTTTTCAACTGTATGAGATTTGTTGCCAAGGAGCATCAAGTGATCAAGCCACATTTCAATTTAATTCAGCCATTTTCAGTAGATCTTGGGAATTCCATGTTTACAATTGAGCCCTGAAGATGACAGTAAGCAGCTCCACGCCCAAACCTAAGGCCAGACCAAGATCCAGTCCAAGTAGGATGGCGCCCAGGCATGTTGCCACCCAAACCACCTGCACACAAACACAGTCAAACAATAAAAAAGGAAAAGTGCTTTGATTAATAATTAAACAGATACCGAATACCTACGCATTCTGGCTTGTCCCTCCACCACAGGTATACTATTTCCCTGAACTGCATCAGCATCCCCTTCAGGTTGACTATCACCAGTGCTCCCAGTACAGACTGCAGACAGATTAAACAACAATCAACTTCAAAGTTAAATCCATAGGGCTGATCTAAAAGTGGCTTGTCTGAGTGTACCCTCATTCTTCATCTTCAAAAGTATCCAGTCTCTAAGATTTCATCCTAGTTCATGAGAAAAATACTTCCTAAATCTTCATACAGACATCTATTTTACATTATGTTCATTTAAAGTGTCCATATCATGGAAAATAAACTTTAGGAGCTTTTTATTGTATGAAATGTGAAATACTCCCAACCCCTTTTTTGGCTGCCTTCATGCATTTTCTTGTCCCAGCTGCAATTTGGTCAATGTAAACATTTTTCCTGCATCCAGGAGAAAGTGGCCGACTTGCCTCATCAGGAATTTCTCCTCCTCCTGAATCTGGTATGGTGTCGGTTCTGAAACCAGCATTGGTGACAAAACGCCTCCATAAAAACCATACATCCTGTCTACAAAGATTCACGTATAATAGCCAGCTCAGGATATGTATATTAAGTGACTTTTGTTTTGTAACAGACTTGGTGGTCCAGAGGTTGGAGGGCTGGGCTGGCAGTGTAGTTTTGCACAGGTGTGCCTCCCGATCGGGGCAGTACCTTCACTCTTCTTTTGTAGCTACACTTGCCAGTCTTATATTTTCAACACTTTATTGGTAAACTGTTTTAAATAGAAGGACTAACATGGTTTTCCCCTTTGTTTATTTAGCCAGTGTAAGTCCATGTGAGGTGAGCAGAGTATCAAATAACTTGCTACTTGGAAATGACTAAATTCAAAGATCTTTAGAGACACCAAATATTTTGCAGAAAATAATAAATAAAACTAAAATATATAAGAAATCTGCTTCAGTTAGTTAAATAAATGATTGCCAACTGTTGGGCACCGAGAGTTGAACTGGTGCCAACACACAGCAAAACAAGATGAAAAGCTGTTGCTTTAACCACTGAACTACCAAGGCCACTACTGTAGAGGGCTTGCCTAAGATTCTACGTGCATTTAGTGGGAGCGGGTGTGGGCAGAGCTTTACTGAAACAAACCGCTTCAGTTCCGGGTATAAATTCAGACTGACAAAAATCACTCATATTTAAGATAAATTACATCTCAACAGTGCCAATGGTAATATTTGATCATAGACTGCGCCTACATTTGGTCTCAAAGGTTTAAAATAGCATGAACTTGACCCCTGGATTTTGAATGGAGATTCTCCATTTTGTTATTTACTCGTAAATATCCATAAAATTCCATTTTTAATATTCTTGCAACATGAATTTGATTCCTTGTTTATAAAATAATGCATGAATATGTTGGAAATTTTTGAAATAGCTGTTTCTAGATGACTTTGGTCCTGGTTTGCATTCGAGACAGGGAAGTAAAAGCTATTTCTCCCAACAGAGGCCGTTTGGGAAGCTGTCTGCAATGTATAAAGTATTTATCTCTGGCTTTTACACAGATTCACACTTCAAAGTAGACTGTGTATCCCTTTAAACAAATTACACTCTCCTTTCTGCAGCATCAGTCTAGTAAAAGTGATACTCTCACCCTGGGAAGTGGCTCCAACAGGAAGCCGAGTGCCACTGTTACAATCATGGCCATCATAGCGGAGATCAGCCCTGCCACCTGAATTTAGGGTAGGGTGACATCATCAGGGGAGACACAGTCTTAAATACATCACGCTGCAGATAACCAAGGCTGCTTTCTCACCTGTGTTTTTCCTCCCGAGCTCTCCTGAACCGCAGTTCTAGAGAGAGCTGTGCTGGCTGCAAATGACCTGAAGCTTGCTCCAAATATATTACTGACCCCAAATGCAACGAGCTCCTGAAACAGAACAACATTTGAGCTATCCTCGTTAATGTGAAAGGTTGTCTTTCATATATAACAAACAATCCCGTGTGGCCCTTTTTATTTACGAAACACTTGACCGATCACAACAACCTTGACATAAAAGCTTGGAGATTGTTTCTTATATTCACAACCAGATATATGAGAATTGTTAAAACCGACTGTCAGTAACAAATTAACTCAGTTTCCTCTGCCCGAGTTAAAGTAGGACAGGCAGTTGCCCTATTTAACTCACCTGGTTGCCATCTATGGTGTAATCATGTTTGATGGAGTAGACTTTAGCAACAGAAAAGGCCACAGCGAATCCCACCATGGCTATAGAGAAGGCCTCTACGGCACTCTCCTGAAAGATCGCCACACTCGGTGAAATGGGAGACTCATATCTGAAAAAGAAGTCTTGTTAAGAAGTTGGAACATCATATAAATAGTGTGTATTGAGCTTTACACGTACCCACTTATCATACGGCCCACAACATCAACATTATACCTCTCATCAAAGTTGAAGCTGTAGGAAACCGCACAGGCTATGATGGTCTGCATGAATTATAAAAATGTATTTTATTATAATACTTGTAAAGATAAGTAATCAGGCTGCTGGTTTGTTACACTTGATTGTTTCAGGACAGATAATAAATTTCTGTATTGAACCAAGACAAGTGATCAAACACAGAATGCTGTTTTTAAATGTTGATTTCATTTATTAAGAAACCAAAACGATCCCTGCTCTAAGTGGAAATGTAACTTTCCCCTAAAGCAATAACTGCAAATATTTTTTTCCTTAGTATTGCGCACAGCTTTTATTTTCCTTCGCGTTCACCAAAGAATGCTACAAAATATCTCTAAATGAGAGGTTTTGTTTAGGCAAAGCGAGCCAGCACCATAAATTCTACGACTGTTCAGCTCAAACAACATAAATATTACAAATGCACCAATTCAGAAGAAAAACCCACGCAGGAGGACTCACCATGATCACCTCTATGGGTACGGGAACAGGCAGCTTGGGTTTGTATCTGTCGTTTAACTCCTTCACAATAAAAACCACCACCATTATCACTATGGACATCACCAGGTCACACATGTTGGTGGAGGTGATCTGAACAAAGATACTTTCTAATGTCTGTCAGAAAGAAGAAAACAATTCAGTAGTTAGTAAAATTACGCTGAATCTGTGTTTAGTGCAGCAAGAGAACATCTTTGTGCGCCTTTAAGTGGAGATCCTCATATCTTTAACTGGCCAGCTCGAATCACGCAATCTACCCAAAGCCCTTATACAGGTACTGATCCTGATGGGTTATTTTATGCTACTTGGTGTAATGAAACCCTCTTATAATCCACAAAAATGGGTCATTAAACCAGTGGTACTCAACCTTTTTTCACTGATGTACCCCCGTGAAATATTTTTTTTCAGCCAAGTACCCCTAATCAGCACAAAAACATTTTTGGTTGTAAAAAACAAAAGACCTTAAATAGGTGCCTTCAGTGACTGATTTATTAAACTTTGAAACTGATAAACAAGTACAAAATTCAACCATTTGGGGAAAAATACCTATTTTGAATATTTTAAATGTTAATACTCCATAACTAAATGTATTGGAAATATTTTTCATCACTAAAATGTGATTCTAATTAATTAATTGAAAACAGTCACCATAAAACTATTTAAAACCATAAGATTATCCATTGAAAAATCCATAAATGTGCAAAACACTGCACATTTTTTGTAATATCTCTTGAACTATTTGGAATATATATATATATATGTATATAAAACTAGAAATATTTAAAAAATATATATCAAATACAGGCCAAAGAAATGACTAAGCTAATTATAATTAAAGATTTGTGCTCATAAAAAGCATATCAACATAAAGTGCTCTCTTTTGGGATCATAGTATATCTGTTCTCTAAAAGAAATCATCAACGTCATTTTAAATAACAATTGCTAAAAACAAATGTAAATCTCAAAATATATTTTTAAAAATCAAAAAGAAGACTGAAATCTTAACATTACTGCACTGATCGGAGTGTTTTTACAGACTTTTTGAGCCACTTGGGCTTGTGCCTCACTGAGGATCTTTTTCATCCTTGGTGGCAGGGAGGCAACTGCTGTGATCAAGCTCTTTTTTAGACACAGTCTGCTTCTCTGATGTACCCCCTGGAGTTTCTTTACGTACCCCCAGGGGTACGCGTACCCCCATTTGAGAAAGGCTGTATTAAACTACCAGACTGTGGTTTACATCTTTAAGCTGAAATGTGAATCATCTGACGGCAAAACCATTGACATAATAAAACTCTTAAATATGCAAAACTCTTCTTCACTTGTTCTGGATACTACAGAGTTACAGTGTCGTATTTTCGATGCGCTCTACATAATCCGTTGTGCACCCTGAACTAGGGCTGCAACAACGAATCGATAAATTCGATGAAAATCGATTACTGAAAGCGTTGGCAATGAATTGCGTCATCGATTCGTTGTGTCACAGAACTCTTCCAAAAGCCCCCCCCCCCCCCCCTCCCGCCCGCCGTTGCGCGCAGACCATGGCGCAGATTGGAGCAAGTCAGATCAGCGCGAGGGAGAGCCGGCAGGTGTTTGGAAGAGGAACATGGCAGAAGCAGCGATACCCAAAAAAGTAAGAACATCTAAAGTTTGGGAGCATTTTCAGTTCGCGCTGCTGCGAACCGGTTCCGCCATCACATTCCCGCAGAAACTGTTGATCACACCGGGGCCAGACTACTAGCATGTGGCTTTACAACCACAATGTCCACGGAAGCGAAAATGCTTTTAAAAGGGAGGGAGGAGTCCTAACTGTTGCTGCAGGCGTGTTGTGTGAGTGTAGTTATATACTGGTTAATGTATTTTTGGGTTCAGTTGCTTTCATGTGGCCTAATGTGAGTCTATTTGGGATCATTGGAATGATCAGCAGTATTTCTTGATGTGACTTTATGGCAGTTGCCCAGGGCATCATCACAAGGAGGATGGCATTCATTTACTTTTGTTTTATTTGGTATTTTTTCAGTCATTTTTGGAAATGGTGATTAATTTTGATTAATTCACAGCCTATGTTTAATTACATTTAAAAATTAGTTATTTGACATCCCCAGTTATAATAAATGTCTACAGATGAGATCAAACAAAACAGATGAGAATTCCCCAGAGCAAATCACCCCCAAATAAACTTTTTTTGCTGATAAACTAAATAAACGAGTGTCTAATCGTGCTGCAGACACGTGTCGTCAATAATTTGGCACTTCAGTGCATCTTAGTTAAAATTTAAATATTCTGCCTAAAACTGGCAGTGTTGTGCCGTTGTCAGGTAAAAACTCTGCACTGTATTTTAATTTAAATCTGCCACCGCTATTGGCTAAGAAGTATGCTATGATGTAAACTGGTACATTATGATGTCACAATGCTGTCGTGAGCCTGAGTGTGTGTGTGTATTTGTTAGCGGCTCCGCCCTCTCGGTCTGCCAGGCCAGCCTTTCTCAAATGGGGGTACGCGTACCCCTGGGGGTACGTAAAGAAACTCCAGGGGGTACATCAGAGAAGCAGACTGTGTCTAAAAAAGAGCTTGATCACAGCAGTTGCCTCCCTGCCACCAAGGATGAAAAAGATCCTCAGTGAAGCACAAGCCCAAGTGTCTCACTAAAAAGTCTGTAAAAACACTCCGATCAGTGCAGTAATGTTAAGATTTCAGTCTTCTTTTTGATTTTTAAAAATATATTTTGAGATTTACATTTGTTTTTAGCAATTGTTATTTAAAATGACGTTGATGATTTCTTTTAGAGAACAGATATACTATGATCCCAAAAGAGAACACTTTATGTTGATATGCTTTTTATGAGCACAAATCTTTGATTATAATTAGCTTAATCATTTCTTTGGCCTGTATTTGATTTTTTTAAACATTTCTAGTTTTATATACATATATATATTTTCCAAATAGTTCAAGAGATATTACAAAAAATGTACAGTGTTTTGCACATTTATGGATTTTTCAATGGATAATCTTATGGTTTTAAATAGTTTTATGGTGACTGTTTTCAATTAATTAATTAGAATCACATTTTAGTGATGAAAAATATTTCCAATACATTTAGTTATGGAGTATTAACATTTAAAATATTCAAAATAGGTATTTTTCCCCAAATGGTTGAATTTTGTACTTGTTTATCAGTTTCAAAGTTTAATAAATCAGTCACTGAAGGCACCTATTTAAGGTCTTGTTTTTTACAACCAAAAATGTTTTTGTGCTGATTAGGGGTACTTGGCTGAAAAAAATATTTCACGGGGGTACATCAGTGAAAAAAGGTTGAGTACCACTGTGCCAGGCAACAGCATTTGTTGCATTTTTCAAACATGAAGTGGGAGTGGAGTTAGACTCTGGTAGGGGTTGACTTGCTCTTTAAGCTGTTTAACTTGGACCAAGCATTTTAGGTCACAGATAGGTGTAGCTTAGGGTCTCTGTCTAAACACCTTATAAGACAATTTAGGTGATGGCATGTTGTTTTTCTGCTATTGAACTGTTTTCTAATAATGTGTTTAATAAAGTGAAGGAAGGAGAGGAATAACGTTTCCCTAGCTGTTTTTAAAAATGTCCCCATGTAATCCGATTAATCGATTAATCGTGTCGAGACCCCATCCGATTCATCGATTATCCAAATAATTGTTTGTTGCAGCCCTACCCTGAACTCATGACCGCTTTTTTTGAGCCATGGTGGATGCCCCTTTGGACAAATGCCAACTGCATATGATGACCTTTTGTAGTTTGCTGACTCATTTCCATCAACCGTTTTGGTATGGATGGGAAGGATCAGATCGCTAATTTTTCTGTTCCGATTGTAAAACGGGTCCAGACAGCCTACACGGATCACACCAGTCACCCAATCTTTTTGGCCCTCTTCTGTTGTAGATCCTGAAATTTCTGAAGCTGAACGGTTAGAGTTAGAAATCTTAAATCTACCAAAAGAGTCAAATGACTTGCTATAGTTTTAGGAATTCCACCCCAAAAAAAAAAAAATTGCTAACCCCACTGGCAGATTTAAAAAAAAAATTGTTTGTTTTAGAACAGAAATAAGATAAAATGTCTAAAGACAATGTGTTTTCCTTTCTTGAAAATAATTTTTGCAGTGTATTTGCAGGCTTAAATGTCAAAATAGAAAAATGTTCACTCTCAGGAAGGTGTGGAAGGTTTTTCTTTTTCTTTCATAACACATTTTTTGGATAATAAACAAGCTGCATGACGCTGTTTGCAGAGCTCCTGCCTTGCAGCAACTAGGTCACAGGTTCAAGACCCGGCTGCAGTTTTTGTGTGTGGAGTCTGTGTGTTTGCTATTGTTAGAGTGACTGAGTTTGTGAATAGCTGCATATGTCCCTGATGGACTGGGGACCTGTCCAGTGTGTCCCCTTTTGCTCGGTGACTGCTGGACATAAATGCCAGCTCCCCGTGATTCCTGCTTTTTGGAGCTGTTTTAACTGATCATAGTAGCTGATTTTATCAGACCTACATCATCTCTGCTAGTTACAAGAAAAATTAAATTCCAAGAACTTGTCAATTTAGAATTTCACCAATCACGGACTTACATATATGATAGAAAGTGGACCGCTGAATCCAGGAACACTCAACCCCAACACAAACTTGAGCTGTGATACCAGGATGTGGACAGCAGCTGCTGTGGTAAAACCAGACACCAGGGTGTCTGACAGGTATACAACGATAAAGCCCACCTGCAGGATGCCCATCGAAAGCTGTAATGGAGAGGAGCACATTGGGAAAAGGAATCTGGTTCACGAATATGGGAAATCACTGATAATCCAAATTACCTGGAATATCCCCATGAGGAATGTCACAGAGGAGGCCACCAGGACTCTACGCTGGTCTTGGCTTAGACCTTCAAAGTCTGTGATATTTGCATGTGGTCCTTCTTCAGGGACCAGGCGGGTCACCACAGCCCCAATCATCAGACTTAAGACAGGGAAGGAGCCTGGTGGGAAGGTTGGGTGTGGGACAGCAGAAAGAAGCTGTGCAATCTTATCTTATCTCATGTCAAAATGATAAGATGTACAACTGTCCCAGTCATCTTCTGTTATATGTTCGTGCTGGATGACAGAAAACTTGTTTTTCTCTAACAAAATGAGGAAATGTGTGTTTGATTCATAGTTTTGTAATGGTGTTTCTAAGAAACAAATGTGACAATGGAAAAACAGGATTAGCCAGGGTTCAATCGTCAGACCCCTCTCTGGCAGGCCGCGCAGTTTTTTTTTTCATGGCAATAAAACACTGAGCCGGACCAACAGGAGAAAAATGCAGCAGATCTTAGCCCATTGATTTGGAAGCATTACACACACATTCAGCTGTGTTGCTGATTCAACGGATGCACGATCCTGGCAAGTTCCACCTTGCAATAAAGATGACTAAACAGATGTTCCAATGATAAGAAAAATGGCCAAGAAGTTTAAATATCCAAACCTAAAACTAAAGAATCAAACAGAAATGTATCAACCATTTGTTGCAAAAATGATTAACAAAAAGTTTTGGTAACCCTGCTGAAAAATCCATCATAGGATTGTTGGTCTAGCATGTGATGCTGTTAACTGGATTCTGGTCCAGCGTGCTAGTCCAGGATGGGATGCTGGTCTAGAATGCATGTGCAGAATCCAATCATCCCATGCTAGACTATACCAGCATCTAAAACATAACATTAGCTGTTTTTTTCAGCAGGAAGATTTTAATTTGACAATCATGGTAATAAAAACACCTGGTCATTTTTTCACCCTGTGTTTTTTTAATACACTTTTCTTGCTACGTACCTATAGATATGTGCCTTGAAGTGCCAAGAAAAAAGTATGTTAACACTGGGAAGAAAGCTGTGTAGAGACCGTAGCTCACAGGCAGCGAGGCCAGCAGAGAAAAGGCAAGTCCTAAAAACAGAATTCAAGTACGAATTTAAAATACTTAATATATCAGACAATGTGTACAAGTAAGTTGTGTGTTACGTTTTTTGGTCTGAGGGGGATCTCAGATATATTACATATTGAAGTAAATCAACCCAGAGTTCACAGTTTTGATGACAAGGTGCTGGTCCTCACCCTGCATGATGGCCACCAGTCCAGTGCTGACTCCAGACACCACATCCCCCAGCAGCCACTCTCTAACTCTGTAAGTCCTCAGCCAACCAATCACAGGCAGAAATGAGAGGAGTGTCCTTTTGGCACGTTTGGCATCACAGCTGCTTTTTTTTTTATTACACAAAACAGAACAAATGTTCATCACTTCCAGAAAACCTCACAAAGAATTATGACGTTCCCAAAAATAAAAACTCAAATCTGAGAAGACTCACGTCAGATAATCTTTGCCGTGGTCCAGCAGGGTTTTTTGTTTTCTTTGAATCCTCTCATGATCTTCAGCGAAGCTGTCCTCAGAGTAAACGGGTCTGGACATCACATACTGTTGTCTAGAACTCACCATCCTCACCGCTGAAGTGTCTGAAATGTCTAATTCTGGAATCATGTAAGAAGGAAGGAACCTTTGCTTTCAGTAACTAATCTGCTATGAGATCAATCCCATCAGGATGTGGGCTTTGTCCTTGCTCCGTTTAATCATTACAGCAGGGACATTTATGGTTTGTTGTAATGTCGTACTGTCGTCATCACACTTTCTCCTCACTTTTTATTCTTTCTTTTATGATTCTGTTATGTTGAAGCTGACAGGAGAACCTGATAGGTTTGAATCGTTCAGTTTCTTAAAACATTTAAGATTATCTGTCTTCTTCATGTAATCTGCTTTTACTCACATTTCCAAAGGCCTTCGTGTCTCTCCTGTCATACAGAAAACACACTTATTTATTTGGGTGGTGCTTCTATATGAAAATCATGATAAGTTTCCCAGTAATACCTCACTGATGATCAGACTTCCCTTCCTCAGTTGAAGACCCAAATTACATCAGTATCTGTCGTCACCATATTGGTTTCAGTCCTGGACCAGTAACATTTTTTGATGCAGACCCAACATTGCAGCTTTCCATGTACATTACTGTAATATTTTCCACAAATGTGCAGGAAAGTGAAGGATATTAGCTCCACCTGCTGCTCTCAGTAATACTGCTGCTAATCTGCACACTGTTAAATATGTAAATTTCTTTGTTTCATCTTTCTACTTTGGGTTTTCTCTTCAGGGGTGGCCCACATCAAATCATATGTGTAGCTCTGTCTTCTGCAGCTTCTTAAATCTAAAAGGTTTAGCCCTTCTGCAAAAATTCTGTTTGTATCTACGCTGGGCTGTTACCATCTGCATGTACCGTAGCAGTTAAAGGACTGGACACATCTGTCCATTTAAAATGAATGAACACATGAATTAAAGACCAATTTCCCCCCTTTTTAAAAAAATAAAGTAAAGGCAGACAATGTCTTGATTTTATTGTTGTTCTCTCGAATTTTATTCAGTCATTTTTGTCACTTCTAATCAGAAAATTTTAAGAATAAAATTTTTATCACTGTGAGTTAAATATTCTAATACAACATTTAAATATATTGCACAACATATCTAAAATGGACTATTTACAAAGTAAAAAGCCATACAATTGTTACCAATTTTTATTTATTTTTAGAACATTACAGTGAAAATAAGTATATTTATTTTTTACATTTAAAGGTTGATGTAAAATGAAAAGTAAAAAATACCACAATGGATATTTAAACTCAATCATTAATAATCTGAATTAATAATACTTATCAGGAGTTTCTTGATGCTCAAATACATGCCCCTAAAATCTCAATTCAATGTTTTTCTTCTTAAATTGATTCTAAAAAGTATTCAATTATGAATTATTGTCCTTCCACACACCTCTGTAATATGGCTTTGTTTGAAATGTGTTAAATAAATACAAAAATGTCACATAATTATTAATCATGTACAATAAAATAAACCACAATATACAAAACACATTCTTTGGTTTTGCTGTTAAATCCAGTTTAAAGCTTGCTCTCTGTTTCTGGACCCTGTGGAGTTATAGAAAGGTCATATTTTAGTTTGGTTACATGTACAGATCTAAAAATGTGTTTTTACAGACTGAAACATTTTTTAAAATAACAAATATGGTTTTTCCTGCATAATTTCTGTATTTTGCATTCAAATAAAACAAATGAAAGACTTTGTGAGGAGAGTATGCTAAAAGATTTAACAGAAATGTAGAAGAATGGTAAATACAGAACACCAAAGGGAAATATTGGATACCTACATTTTTATCTCTAATCCGTAAACTTCTGTTGGGGTGGTGAACTGTGACTGTTGTTATTATCTGTAGGACAATGAAAAACAGATTGACACAGATTGACAAAAGACTCATGGCATGTCCAAAATGCTGCAGCTAGAGTTCTGATGAGAATTAAAAAGAGAGATCATATCTCTCCTGTATTAGCTTCCCTACATTGGCTACCTGTTAAATTCAGAATAGATTTTAAGATCCTCCTTCTCACATATAAAGCTCTTAATAATCAAGCGCCGTCATACATCAGTGATCTGATTGTTCCATATGTTCCTAACCGAGCACTTCGCTCTCAGACTGCAGGTTTACTGGTGGTTCCCAGAATAACTGAAAACAGGATGGGAGGCATATCTTTTAGTTATCAGGCTCCTCTCCTGTGGAACCGCTCCCAGCTTTAGTCCGTGAGGCAGACACTTTGTCTACTTTTAATACTAGGCTTAAAACATTTTTATTCGATAGGGCCTATGGTTAAAATCTGATGTTAGCCTAAATCTGGACAAGTGGGGGAGTACAGGGAGGTGAAGTGCACAGTCGGTAAAGACGGCTCTCCCTTGCCCTGACTCCAACATGCCTCCATCTAAAAGGCTAGGTTATCCAGAGTTATCTCTGTAGTAATGCTGCGATAGGCTTAGACTGCTGGAGGACACACTGACCACTTTCCACACTCGACTACTTTCTTCTACAATCTGCTCTTTACTGTATTATTTCCTGCAATTTCAGCTGTTAACTTTATTTTTTCTCTAAGTGTTTTTCTCCCCAGAAGAAGCTACAATGATGTTCTGCTGAGCTGTGGAGGCCTCATAGGGGGGCCATGGTCTAGCACACTGCTGCTAATCACTTAAACATTCTCCCTCTCCTGACAATAACACTTTACTTTCCTTGACATTGAATGTGCTACTACTAGTTTACCCGTTTAATTCTAGATTCACTAGGATAAATACAATAAAGTTTATCTCTCACCAAATAGAATATTTACTAAGACATCACAATGTAACCATAGAAACATTACTTGGTGTGTGTGTGTGTGTCTACCCTGTTAAAAGGGAGTTTTCCTCTCCACTGTCTGTGCTTAGTATGAGGATTGCTGTAAAGTCACTGAGACTAGTCAGTGACTCGATGCAGTTTGCTGGGTTCCTTATATAGGAAACTTTTTTTCTGATTGGCTTAATGAATTGACCTGAATTGGAATGTTTACTATGTGAAGTGCCTTGAGGTGACTCTTGTCATGATTTGGTGCTATATAAATAAACTTGAACTGAATGATAAGTCAAGTCTTGAGGTTTTTTTTACCTTTTCATAGTTATGTTCCTTTTCAGCATGTGCTGGATGCTTTTCCAGAATGTGCAGCACGGCATCATGCAGCGTCAGGAAGAACATTGATGGGTGAACCTCATCATCAAAGAAGCAACAGTGATGAAGCTTTTCCAGCACATATGCTGTGGGTCAGGAAAAACAGGGTCATGCAGTTTTGCAGCAGGTGAACTAATAGCAACCAATGATTGAGTTTTCTGGAAGGCAGGGGTTATGTTGTTTCCATTGCTGGTCACAGATCTGACCAGATCCCCATGACATGAGGGGTCTCCCAAGGCTTCAATCTTGGACCACTGTTCTTTGATCTCATGTAATGTAAGTAGGTATGCAGACCCAGATCTATCTAGCTCTATAGCCTAGTGACTAGACACACTCTGTCAAAGACAAGACTGAAGTTATTGTCTTTGGAAATAATTCCAATTCCACGTATCGAGAGCTAGCTTTCGAGGGTCAGACCGCCAAGGCCCCTGCATTCGGCTACCACCGTACCACCATTTACCACCCAACACAATGCATCTGAACCCTTTGGCCTCTCCCTCAAGTGCTGAGCTCATGGTAAGCGGGACACACATCTCCTCTTCGGCATGTGCCCAGCCGGGCTCCATGGATATAAGCCCAGCCACCAGGCACTCACCAACGTGCCCCAACTCCATGCCTGGATCCAGGGAGGGGCCCTGGTGACTCACGTCCGGGCGAGGGAACACGGTTTCCATTTATGTTTTTCTTCATTAGGGGCCTAATTTTATATGTATGTTTTAAATTTGATTTGAAAATCTGTTTAATGCTGTTGTTTTGATTTTAAAACACCCTGTTTGTTTTCAGTGTTCTTTTGCACCTTAAACACACATTGAATTCCTTCTATGTGAAAAATAAGGCTGCCTTGTCTTTTTGACTAATGGGGATCAGCTAAGTTCCTTTATATCTCAGGCCGTGTTTCCTGACTGGAAAATTGTAAAAACTGGTATCAAGTCTCTACCCATAGGTAGATGAGTTATCTGGGATGCTTTATTGCAGGTTGATGACTTATGAAATGCACTGACAGACCGGGTTTTTGTCCAGAGGAACGAGGGCATTGTTCCGGTTGTAGTAAGTGAAGAAGGACAACGTTACAATCATGATCAAGACTTATCTTATCTTATGACTTAACTTATCTTTTGAGAAAATGGGCCACAGACAAGGCTATTCTCTCTGTTTAACTTTGAAGGGGATCATCATTACCTAAATGCAAATTTACAGCTGACCGAGCTTCATACTTACGATCACAGGCCACAATGTAGACCTCAACTTCAACACGAATCAGCTCTTTCAGTAACTGCAAAAGAACATAGATTAGAATTTATTAATGATCATCAGACACTGTTTTAAGCTTAGACATGAATAATTACAATTAGAGAAAGTCACTTACTGTTTTAAGTCCATTCACAGCAGATATATCCAGGAAGGAGACAGCAGCAAAGTCCAGGACCAGGCTATGGATCTCTATTCTGGGAATAATGATGTTGGCGGGAAGTTCAGCATCCCAGTCAATGCAAGCAGGAAGGTCATTGAAGTCAGTCGGCTGGTCTAGGTCTTCTACGTTGCTCTCGTCTTCTGAATCGTTGATAGTCCCACATGAGGTATTCAGAAAGCCCTTCTGTAAAAACACAATAATGATTTCACCCGAGCCTTTCGGGAGGGGCCAAAGGGGCCGGGTGCAATGTGTGATGGGTGGTAGCCAAAGGCGGTCTGATCCTCGGCTACAGAAGCTGGCTCTTGACATGGGGAATGTCACCTCTTTGATGGGGAAGAAGCCTGAGTTAGTGTGTGAGGTTGAGAGGTTCTGACTAGATATAGTCAGACTCACCTCAACGCATGGCTCTGGCTCCGGAACCAGTCTTCTTCAAAGGGTTGGACACTCTCCCACTCTGGAGTTTCCCCACTGAGAGGCGCCAAGCAGGAGTGGGCATACTACTGCTCCCCATCTTGGTGCCTGTACGCTGGGGTTTACCCCGGTGGACGAGAGGGTAGCCACCATCTGTCCATGTGTGGGGGGACGGGTCCTGACTGTTGTCTGTGCTTATGCACCAAACTACAGTCCAGACTACCCATCCTTTATGAAGTCCTTCCTCATTCTGCTGGGAGACTTTAACGCTTACGTGGGCAATGACAGTGAGACCTGGAGAGGTGTGGTGGGGAGGATCCCTGATCTAAGTTTGAGCGGTGTTATATTATTGGATTTCTGTGCTCCTCATAGATCATCAGTAATGAACACCATATTCAGGCATAAAGGTATTCATTTGTGCTCTTGGCACCAGGACACCTTAGACCGCAGCTCGGTTTATTCTGGTATCTGGTATCATCACACTAGTTTCTGGTAATGCGTTGGAAAGTTCTTAGTCCTGTTAGTCGTTTCTACGATCTCTTTAGATGTTTTCTCTGCTTGATGCCAATGATCTGACCCTTCTCAAAAAGACCAGCATCTGTTCCACGACCACCAGATGTGTCTTTCCACACGGTTGTTTAAGAAATGAGAAGCAACTCATTGCACCAGTTGGGGTTAAATAACTTGTTGCCAGCTGAAAGATAATCTCCCATGCTTTAATTATCCAATAGGAGGCTCCTACATATTTTCTTAGTTTAATCCAGGTGGCGACTTATTATTTGGATGACAAGTGTATATTTAAACATTTTTATCATATATTTAACATTTTTAAAAAGGGAAAATAAACTAGCCAAAGCAGCTGCTTAGTTTCTGTCCAGAGTGTCAGGTTGTAAATAAAAGGGACAATTTGCAACTTTTTCATAATTTCAAATCATTTTCTTGAGCTAGTATGTGCTAAAACAACCCTTTACAGGGTTAACGAAAGGCCACCCAGCCCCTGTCTCCCCCCTGTGGCTTGAATATCGCATCGGTCTGCTGGGACTGGCTGCAGTCTGGCTTCAGCACGTTTCCTGTATGTTTTAGATCATGAACCCATCTGATCTGTGACAAATCACTCCTCTAGACACTTAGGAATGCTGGGAGATGTTTTGGCTGGTAGATAAGGTGTTAAAAAGACAACACACAACGAGGAGATAGTTTCGCTTCTACAAACGAACACTAGGGGGTGTTAAAAGCAAGGAAAACTGCTTGATCTCCCTTTAAAACAGCATTTTTTTGTTATCTTATCAGAACCTTCACAGCTCTGTTGCAAGGGAGTTGAGGGACAAGAGTTTAATAAAACATTTTAACAAAAGTTGAAATAACTTGCTAAAAAACAGAAAACACAAAAAACAGTACTCACGGGTCACAGGCTACAAACATGAGCTGCATTTTTAGGCACTACAGATTCCACTATCAGTGTTTGTTGTGAATGAGATGATAAAAAGGTCTTATCGTTAACAATTACTGTATTCTTGTTTGTTTTTATTCCTCTTTAACTTTTTAGGTGACTTATTGTAGACACTTTCTGAAGTTAAATCACAGCAATGGGAAATATTCACCTTTATATTTTACTTTTATGGTTTAGTGGTAACAGTTTTATGCAAAAACAAGACCCAATTATCCTCTGACATTCGTGAATTCAGCACAAAAAGATTTAGAAGAGTAATGAGCAAGACAAAGACTCGTCAGATGACTTGGTCTCATTACAATATGACTATTCCACCCATCTAGGATAAGCTGCACCATGAACTGTCCACTGGAAATGCTGTCATCACATGTCATTTGTAAGGTACGGGAATGCTAAAGTCCGTTTTAATAACTTTTCATGTTCTTTCCTATTGGCTTATTTGTTGTATTGTTCGGCTTATGCAGAAGTTCTGAACAGAGGCAAATGAGCAAAGCAGGAAGACATAGCCTGGCCTGCCAGACTCCTCCTCTGTTTACTTCTGCACAGAGAAAGGGTCTGGCAACTCTCCTATTCAAATAATCCCACCCCGTGAGAATTGTAACCGAGCCAATCAGCGCCGAGTAACGTACGTCACACACCATAATGCTGTTTGTCATAAACATGGCGACTGAAGCTGAGTTCGCTGCGGCTCTTTCCTCTGTTCTAAATGACTCGGACACGTCTTTAAAACAACAAGTAGAAGTGCTAAAAGCCTTTCTTCTAAAAGATTAAGCAATGCTTGTGCCGTTGCCAGATGCCATTTTTTACTACAGCTAAAAAACTACAGCGGTACAGCTGGCATTTCCGTCTTTTTTCTGATTGGTTATTTTTGAACTGCCTAGTCCCGCCCCTCAAGTGCCTCTCTGCCTGTGAGTTACCAGACTCTTTCTCTGTGCAGAATTAAACAGAAAACAAGTCTGGCAGGCCAGGCTAGGGAAGACAAACACTGGCAGGACAGAAACGGAGTTGTCTCAACTTGTATTATTCAGTGTGAAAGTCGTTGCTTCTACTGCCACCGAGTAGCTACTTACTGATGTCCACTGCAGGTCACCTTTCTTCAGAAGTTTTTTGATCTTTCTCAGAGCTTTGTTCCTTTTTCGCAACACTCTCAGTGGAATAAAGCCAAGCTGTGAGGAAACAAGCATAAAAGGTACAGAATCGGGTCAGAAACTGCGGTTCTAGTCTGTTTATGCAGGAGCTCTAAAAGATTTTGTTATTGCAGTTCTTTGTAACATGCATTCATTTCTTATTTTAGACTGATTTGTATCTTCTGGTGAAACTCACAGCCTCTATGAGCTTGTTCCTGAAGAAATCCATGTTGGCAAAGAAGATGGGTGATGGGATCCTGAAGATTTTCACCCCCTCTGGCTCATATATCTGCAGTCATGACCACCATGTACAGTTGAATACAATTAAAAACCCTAAAGGGACAGTTTGCATGAACCCTTACTTCTAAACAGAATGCAGCCATTATTCATACACCTGTGTTTGTTTGTAAGTCAAGCTGTGAGACATGTCTGTGGGGTCAGGAGATCCTCTCGCTCTCCATTCTGTTCCATTAGCATATTTCCACTAATAATGCTAAATCTGTCATTGTAACAAATATTTTTGTATCACTTTGCTCATGCAATCGTTTACTCTGCAGTAGCTAAAAATACACTGTGATGTAACATGACAATGCATTGTGGGATATAGTCCTAGACAAAAAAGCATGCATTTTGCATGGGGGCCAATGGGTCGGAGTTGCTTCGTTCGCCTCCTAAAGATGCTAAACAGGAAGGAACTAAGCATTGCTATTGAGGGTTGTGCCAACTGGACTACAGATACCCAGATTGGATGTTTTTTTTTTATCCCTTTTCCAAAGCCGAGTGGTGAACAACAACAGCTGAAATGGGAACTGGCCAAGCTAAAATTTGGTGGCAGCGGTGGCACTATAATCATGTAACAGTAAAAAGGTACTTCGAGTAACTGTTTGAGTATAACATTTTGAATTTTGTTTCTGTCGATTAGTTTTTATTGACATAAAAGCGCCCTGTGTGGTGACACGACCTGTAAAGCAGGCTATTGTACACATTGGATAAATTATCTGTCTAGAATTATTTTCCATTGTCATCAGTTTCCACGAAGTTTCACCTTCTCTTCATTCTGCTCTTTCTACCAGTTGCACCTTTCCTGGCATCCACTGATTACCTCTTTTTTGAAATCATTTCCTTTTTTCATTTCCTTGCATTTTTTAATAACAAATTTTACTTTTCCCAACTTTATATGTTTTAAAATCTTTTTTCTAATCTTTTTATTTCTTAATTTTGGTTCTTGTGATGTGCCTTGTGATTTTTATCTTGAGAGGCGCTATATAAAGATAGTTTCTTCTTCTTCCACCAATGAGCTGTAAAACTGCAATCACCAGCCATGAAGGCAGTGGGAAGCTGTCATTTCATCCATGATTGATCTGGCATTTTGCATAGTAAAGGATGTGTGCCATAGACGCACACTTTAGAGTTATGCATGGTCTTTAAATAGTCAAGAACCAAGACAAACGACACTTACTTACATGAACATAGTCCTTTCTATCTTTGTAAATATCGGTCCCCTTGATGTTAGCCAGCACACTGCAGCGAGGGCTGAAGACAAAAAGAACAAAACAAACAAATTTAAAAAGCGGTCATGCCAAACGCACTTACAATTCTGTGAGACTTAGCCAAATTTGGAGCTAATAAAACTAATTTTTTAAATAGGATTTGGAGGACTGATTTTGTCCTGGACTGTATCTATTTTAGTAATTAAATGCATTTTAAGAAGATAACATATTTTGGTAACAATTTAAAATAAGGGGCCTTTTATTAACATTACTTAGTGCATTATTAAGCATTAACAAACTATTAAATAAAGTATTAACAACTGCTTAACTATATTATATAATGCAAGAAGCCCCTCCTCCCCCCCTACAGATTTGTTTATGCTATATACATCCCCTAAGGACCAAGACACCGTTAATCCAGAGAGCTGAAGACAAACAACCTGCCAGCATGACATGAAATATGAAATAAAACACAAAAGTGATAATAAAGGATCATTGAATAGTCAGAACTAACAACTGAACCCTCAGGACAACGCAGATCAGCTCCACACCAAGACCCACTGCCAGTCCAAGATCCAGCCCCAGTAGGATGGATGCAAGACAGGTGACACACCAGACCGCCTGACCAAGACAAAAAACAAAGGAGGCTTTTTGTTAATTTTGTTATGCTATAGCTAAAAACAACAACTGGGAATTTCCTTTTTAAAATGTTTCCCATCATTACTAGGACCTTACACAATCTGGCTTGTCTCTCTTCCACAGGTATGGGATCTCTCTGGCTTGCATTATCATCCCCTTTAGGTTGATGATGACCACAGCACCCAATACAGACTGTAAAAACACAGGTGAGTCTTCTCTCACTTCACCACAATTGGTAAAAACTGTAGTCAAAGTGTAGTGACCATACCTTTGGTAATGGATCTAGGAGAAATCCAATCGCCAAGGTGACAATCATCACTATGAGGGCTGAAAGCAAACCAGCTACCTGAAACACAGATAAATGTGTGACAATTCATTAACTAGAATTATATTTCACAATATTCTAATAATGTGGTTTTCATAAGCTGTAAGCCATAATCATCACAATTATAACAAATAAATGCTTGAAATATCTGGCTTTGCATGGAACGAGCATATCATCTTTTAAGCTGAATTACTGAAATAAATTAACTTTTGCACTATATTCAAATTTTTTGAGTTTCACTTGTGTTAATTGAGAAAGAAAATATTTTCTGTAATAAAAAAGTCAATAGTTTACCTGAGTTTTCCCCCCCGTACTTTCCTGTACTGCACTCCTGGAAAGAGCCGTGCTTGCTACAAAAGACCTGAAGGAAGCTCCAAATATGTTGCTAACTCCAAAGGCTATCAGTTCCTATAAGGAAGGTGAGAAAAAGCACAAAAGCTTAACCTTGGTCTCTACCAGGTCGCTCACAAATCTGTAGTTATCTCCAGATGTTATAGCAACACACCTGGTTCCCATCTATGGTGTAATCGTGTTTTATAGAATAGACTTTAGCCACAGAGAAAGCTACAGCAAAACCCACGATAGCCATCGGGAAAGCTTCCACTGCGGTCTCCTGTAAGATGGGGAGATTTGGGGCCACTGGGGGCTCGTATCTGAAACCATGAATAATTTCACAGAGATAAAGAATTATGATATTTAGGTTTGAATTTGCTGTCATGCTATTGCACAAAAATCTAGAAGTTTAGAATATTGCAAATAGGAGGAATTTGCAAAGTGGCTTTAGTGTAGAGTGCCCCCTAAAGAAAAACAAATTCAAACGATGATGCTAACTCCTTTACTTTTGCTGCAGACTCTAAACATTTGGGCTCAACATTAGAGTTCCCTCTTTAATGTTCCTTTAGTAGAACCAAAACTGAAACTTATCCCCTCGCTGTGCGTTTGTCTTTTTAACACCTTAATCCAACAGCTGAAATGTCTCCCAAACTTCATTAGTGTCTACAGGAGCGATTCATCACTAAATCAATCAAATCATCTGTGTTCACGATTTAAAAAATGCAGGAAACGTGCAAGAAGCAGATTGCAGGGCCAGGTATGTCAGTGCTATATTCTGGCCACAGAGGGGGGCAGAGGTCTGAATAATATACTAACTCCTTTAAAGGGTCATTTTAATACATACTGGCTCAGGAAAAATACTTTAAAACATGAGAAAGCAGCAAAGTATGACTTTAAATCTGTGTGAGCTCAGCTGAATGTGCTCAATGCTGTAAATACCGTAAATCCTCTAATACAGGCCCGGGCCTGTATTTGACTCAAGCTCATCAAGCTCCAGGCCTTTATTGGAAGCATGACTAGAATTAGAGGCAGGCCTCTATTTCTATTTGAGCAAAATGAACTAATGGTTCAATGGAGTTTTTGACAATTAAAATTGAGCCCACATTTTCAAAGTTAAACACATTTATTTTAACAACGGTAGTTTCTGCTTCAGCCCTCCCCCCTCACCCTGCGCAGCGGCCGCAAACTCACTGATGCGCTTGCAGCCTCTCGGAGTTCCTGCTGCTCTAAACATTAAAATAATTATTTCATTTTCTGTTCCTCACTTCTGATTACCTTCAATGGTGTCTGTTTGTTGCAACCACCAGGTACAAAAACTAACTTGTTTTTATTTGACTATTTTTCTGTCCTGCCTGTTTATTATCTTCCTGCATCTCCTCTCAATCCTAAAGAGAAACTGCTACCTGGGTTCATGTATGTTCACCTTATGAGTTACCTTTGAACTGCAGTTCTAAAAGACCTACCGACCGCAAAAACAGAGGAGTGCTCGCTTCGCTGCTTGGTGGCCGCATCAGTGATCGGTGCGTCGGAGGACAAGGTGATGCGCCCCGCTCCACAGCAGCGAAACGCATCAGGTGCAAATAAAAGAAAACATTAAAGGAAATGAGTCGACATGAACAATCGCGTGTCAGTACCAACGCTCTGGCACAGCGCGTTGCCCCCCCCCCCCCCCCCCCCCCCCCCCCCGACGCGCAGGAGCTTGTCACCTGCTGACAGCAGGCGGCTGTCTTTTCCGAGGGCTGCATCTTGCCGGTCATTATCACATGACAGCGACTAGTCAATGACAGGCATAAAAAGTCACTATAGTGAAGTCGACTAGTTCATACAACCCCTATTGCTTCCCAGTGTTCTGCAGCATAATCAGCACGTTCTCTTTGAACTTGATATCAAATTTTCGCCTCCTCTTCGTCTCCGCACGGTTAAAGTTACCCTCGCGGTCTATCACTGGCAAATCAAAAGTGAGACGGATGACACAACCGCCCCCCGTACTTGCTTGTTACCACATTCCACCCGGCCACAATAAAAAACTGGCCATTATTCACCTCCGCCGACTCAGACACCGGCCAAAATATGATACCCAGCCATTAATTGAATACCGGCCAATATTAGAGGATTTACGGTATTGTTTTCATATCATTGACATTGAACAAACATAAGTAGTTTAAAATATATTAGAAGTGAAATTTATACTTTTTACCCTTTTGGGATGTGGCCAACAACATCAATGCCATATCTCGTCTTGAAGTCAAACGCATAAGAAACTCCACATGCAATAACTGTCTGGAAACACAAAGACATGGCAGAGATTAGTCTCAAGATTTATATACATCGTTTACATTTCCGACTTTAATTATATAATTTTACTTATAATTAAGTAGAAAAATAAAATAAAATAAAATAAATAGAAAATCCTCAGGTAACAGAAACCCAGTGTAGAGGATGAGAAGGACGATTGCCTTGCATGACATTTACCAAAGGGAGATTAAGGAAGTGGCTAGAAAAGTGTGGACTGAAGGGCAGTAGACAGGCACTGATCGTGGTAACACCAAAGATGCCCCTGAGGTTGTGAGCCCCAAACTGAGAACATCTCCAACAGATCACTGACGTCAATCCCCCAAAACGTATATTATATGTGCCGTAAATTATCTTACAACATTTTATAGACTCGTGTTTACAGGCTTGCAAAATCACAGCCAAATTCTGTTATCTCAAACACACTTTGATAACGAAAACACACTCGCCGCCTTGTGTTAATGGAACGTTTATGAGGAGTGTGTTGCACAATGCTGCTCACCATGATAACCTCTACTGGGATGGGCACGGGTAGCTTAGATTTGAATCTGTCATTCAGTTCTTTCACAATGAACACCACTACCATGATCACCAAAGAGATCACCACGTCACACACATTGCTGGAGGTGATTTTGTTAAAGATGATCTCCAAGGTCTGAAACATAAAGCAGGAAGTCATCAGTTTATTGCCTTTTTCCTCAAGATTCGTGATAAGCTAAGAGAATGACAGCAAGAGCGAGGGATCAGTATTTACATATATGATGGCGAGTGGCCCGCTGATGCCTGGAACCGTGAGTCCCAACACAAACTTGAGCTGAGAGACCAGGATGTGGATGGCTGCAGCAGTGGTGAAGCCTGAAACCAGCGTGTCGGACAGATACATGACCACAAAGCCCACCTGCAGTATTCCCATCGCCAGCTGGACCAGACAGAGAGGTAACACGACACATTCACTTTTAATCAGTATGACAGACCAAGGAGACAACAAATAAAAAGACAATTGGATGTTTTTAATCAGACGTGTTTTTAAGTTTTCATGTTAAATGGATTTTCTTCACTTTTTCTGGAAACTTGCTCATTACTTTCAGATAAATTATGTCTAAATGATTATGTGTTATCTGTTTATTCTTGTCATCGGTAATGAGTCACTGGTTCACTAAACACTTCCTTTCTTGTGTTTACCTGCTTGAGTGTGACTGAGGGTATTAGTTACACACATTTAAGCCTGAAATGTGAAATTGTTTTTATGAGATCAAGATTTAAAAATGGAACAGTTTACTGGCTAATCTGAAAACTGTTCAATGAGTTTTGTTGCATTATCTAACATTCTAACAATTTAACTGTAATAAAGAAATAAAATTGGTCCTTGCCACCTGTAGATGCTCCATTAGAGAGCAGTAGACAGTAGCTCAGGAGCTAGAGCGGGTTGTCCAGTAATCGGAAGGTTGCAGGTTCGATCCTGGCTCCAACCAGAGAATGCTGATGTTGTTCCTTGGGCAAGACACTTAACCCGCTTTGCCTGCTGGTGGTGGGAGGGACTGGTGGCACCTGTGTTCGGCATGCCTCGCCTCCTCAGTGCTCCTCAGGGCAGCTGTGGCTACCTCCTAGTTCATTCATACCAGCGTGTGAATAGGTAAATGGTGAATGGCCTGTATTTGATATAGCGCCTTCTAGAGCCCTGGAACCCCCCCAATGTGCTTTACAACACAATCAGTCATTCACCCATTCACACACACATTTACATCCTGGTGGTGATAAGCTTCATTGTAGCCACAGCCACCCTGGGGCGCGCTGACAGAGGCGAGTCTGCCGTACACTGCTGCCACCAGTCCCTCCGAACATCACCAACACACAAGGCAGGTGAAGTGTCTTGCTCAAGGACACATCAACAGCAACAGTCTGAGCGGAGCTCGAAGCTGCAACCGTCCAATTACAGGGCAAGCACTTAACTCCTGTGCCACTGTCATCCTAAATGAAAGGGTGGATGACTGATTGTGTTGTAGAATCCTAAGGCGCTTAACAAGTACAGGCCATTACAGTGGGTACGGAAAGTATCCAGACCCCCACCCACCATTTTGCAGCCATTTGCTAAATCAATTAAAGACAAAAATACAAACTGAAATATCACATGGTCCTAAGCATTTACAACCTTTGCTAAGGATTTAGTAGAAGCACTCTTTTGAGCTAATACAGCCACGAGTCTTCTTGGTAAAGATGCAACAAGTTTCTTACTCCTGGATTTGGGGACCCTCCGCCATTCCTCCTTGCAGATCCTCTCCAGTTCTGTCAGGTTGGATGGTGAACGTTGATGGACAGCCATTTTAGGTCTCTCCAGAGATGCTCAATTGAGTTTAAGTTAAGGCTCTGGCTGGGCCATTCAAGACCAGTCAGAATTGCAGTGAAGCCATTCCTTCGTTATTTTAGCTGTGTGCTTAGGGTCACTGTTGTGTTGGAAGGTAAAACTTTAGCCCAGTCTGAGGTCCTGAGCACTCTGGAGAAGGTTCTTGTCCAGGATATTGCTGTACATGGCTGCATACATTGTTCTCTCTATTGCAACCAGTCGTCCTGTCCCTGCAGCTAAGAAACACCCGCACAGCATGACGCTGCCACCACCATGCTTCACTGTGGGGACTGTATTGGACAAGGGATGAGCAGTGCCTGGTTTTCTCCACACAAACCGCTTAGAATTAAGATCAAAAAGTTCTATCTTGGTCTCATCAGACCAGAGAATCTTATTTCTCACCATCTCCTGGGTCTTTCAGGTGTCTTTTAGCAAACTCCATGTGGGCTTTCATATGTCTTGCACTGAAGGGGGGTTTTCGATGGGTCACTCTGCCATAAAGCCCATGACTGGTGGAGGGCTGCAAACGGTTGACTTACTACAATGTTCTCCCATCTCCTGAATGCATCTCTGGAGCTCAGCCAGAGTGATCTTTGGGTTCTTCTTTACCTCTCTTGCCAAGGCTCTTCTCCCCCAGTAGCTCAGTTTGGCCAGACGGCCTTCTCTAGGAAGGGTTATGGTCGTCCCAACGTCTTCCATTAAACGATTATGGAGGCAACTGTGCTCTCAGGAACCTGAAGTGGAGCAGAGATTTTTTGTAACCTTGGCCAGATCTGTGCCTTGCCACAATTCTGTCTCTGAGCTCTTCAGGCAGTTCCACTGACCTCATGATTCTCATTAGCTCTGACATGCATTGTGAACTGTAAGGTCTTATATAGACAGGTGTGTGGCTTTCCTGATCAAGTCCAATCAGTATAATCAGACACAGCTGGACTCCACTGAAGGTGTTGGACCAACTCAAGGATGATCAGCAGAAATGGAAAGCACGTGAGATAATTATATGAGTGTCACAGCAAAGGGTCTGAATACTTAGGACCATGTGATGTTTCAGTTTGTCTTTTTAAATAACTCTGCAGAAAGTTCTAAAATTCTGTGTTTTTCTGTCAGTTTGAGGTGCTGTGTGGACATTAATTAGGAAAAAAAAAGAATTTAACTGATTTTAGCAAATGGCTGCAATATAACAAAGAGTGAAAAATTGACGGGGGTCTGAATACTTTCCATACCCACTGTATAGGATTGGATATGGCAGGTTTCTGATGAAGGTATTGATGCTGATACAGGTGGCAAGGGCCAAATGTTTTTTTTGTGTATTAATGTTATATTTTTAAATGACATGAATGTGTTGTTCTAATAACAGCTACTAATAGATATAGTTTTAAAACTATATTTTGAATTATCATTTCAATTTTTAGGCTTTAGAGGTCTTTCAAAGCAACATACTTATGCAAAAATTACATTTTATAACGAATAGGAAAGGTTCAAGTTTATCTGGGTTTTGATCGTTTTTTTAAGAATAACCACATCTCTTTGGTTTGGTTAGATCCCAAATATAGACGAGTCATTCTACATCTTTGAAATGTTGTTTGTTTTTAAACTTACATGAAGAACCCCCGCCCTGAAAATATATCTTCATGGTTTGGTTTCCCACCTGCATGACACCAACGGTGAAGGTCACAGAGGAAGCCACTAACACTCTCTGTTCATCTCTTGTCAGATTTTCAAACCCCGTGATGTTGGCTGGAGACCCTTCATCTGGAACGAGCCTGGTGACAATCGAGCCAATCATCAGACACAAAACCGGAAACGGACCTACAGATGGAGACATTAGGAGAAAAGATGGATTATAGCTCTTGGAAAACAGATAATCAAGTTTTCAGAGGGCTCTTTGATCATCTTCTTTTCATAATCATTTTTTTCCCTCATCTATGCAGGATTTAACAACGTGAAGATAACTCAACAATATGAGGAATAAATTAGGTTGTTAAAGGAAAAATAAACTACCTGAGGTTGACATGAAAATAGGGACTGATTGATCTATCATCTTTTCACTCAGGGATGTTGAAACTTTTCAAAACAATAACTAAAATCCTTGTGAGCAACAAATATGCAAATATAATTCAATAGTGAATTAGTATTATACATATATATGTATATATGTATATATATATATATATTTATTTATATGTATATGTACATATAAACAGAGGGCTACAATGGCTTCTGGGGCACACTTTAGACATGACTGTTTAAATTTTAATCCAGCATATAACAGTTTTCAGCTCACAGCTGTAATAGACATCAAACACACTCTTTCTCTATTCAACAATTTAATTGGTTTTTAGATTTTATTTTACTGACTCTGCTATAAAAAAATAAACCAGCTGAGTTTTGCAACAAGCAGCCAGTAATTCAAATTCTGTTACTATAAGTAATGTATTTGTTTATTGCCCAGCTGTGTCTTACCTGTAGACGTAGGTTATCGAATTAGGTCAACATACGTTTATGATTAAATGTGTCATTGTTTGGTGACTTTGGTTTTAATAACAGAAAACTTAGAAGACTGGACAGAAACTTTGAAAATAAATAAATAACCTTCCAAACTCCAAATGTAAAAATTTAAAACCTACAAAGGGACTGAAAGCAGTCTTTCTCAACAACAACAGATATCTCCTATCAGCACGGTCAGTGGGCCTTACCAACTGAAATGTGTCTTGAAGTTCCCAGAAAAAAGTAGGTGACCACTGGAAAGAAGGCGGTGAAGAGCCCGTACCAGGGTGGCAGAGAGGCTAGTAAACAGTAGGCCAGACCTACAACACAAACCAGATGGTTCATCAACACTTCTCAACATACCACTGATCCTGACTGGATAGGTAGAATTAAAGTACCTGAAACAAGAGTTATTTAAAACACACATTCAACAAACAAAAGTGAATTTAGGGCTAAAGATGCAGCTTGGCAGTGATGCGTCTCCTCTCATCAGAACAAAAATGGGAAACCTTCAGGGGCAAATGACAAAGAGGGATCCTTGTCAGATATCCAAACTAGTGATCGACTTTCACGGGGTCTTTTTCTGTTTGCTAAAACGACAACAGTGGATGTGCAACACTTCTGACCCTAACTAGTCGTTTAATTTAAATGGTAAATGGCCTGTATTTGATATAGCGCCTTCTAGAGTCCTGGAACCCCCCCCCCCAAGGCGCTTTACAACACAATCAGTCATTCACCCATTCACACGCTGGTGGGGATGAGCTACGATGTAGCCACAGCTGCCCTGGGGCGCACTGACAGAGGCGAGGCTGCCGAGCACTGGCGCCACCAGTCCCTCCAACCACCACCAGCAGGCAACGTGGGTTAAGTGTCTTGCCCAAGGACACAACGACAGCGACAGACTGAGCGGGGCTCGAACCTGCAACCTTCCGATTACGGGGCGAGCACTTAACTCCTGTGCCACCGCCGTTAACCAACTCTTTACTCTTGATTTTGTGCTCTGTAAAATTGATAATTTAACCAAAGTTAAATCAATAAACTGACCAAGGATTAAACATAAAACAGGTAAATAAAAAGAACTGTCAGTGGATAATAACGTCTAAGTAGATGGTTTTCAGGAACCTGCATTTAAATAACATTTGGCATTAGCACTGTGCTGTCCACAGATGTGCCTGATTTTAAATCAGCTCTACCAAGGACACATAAAAAAAGGTAAATATCAGCCTGATAAATTGGCAAACTAAATCCAAATTACTATTGTCTTTTACTTCATCCTCCAATCACAAATGCAGAAGACAACTGAACTCCTCATGTGGAGGAAATGCCTTTCATCACATCACACTTATCTGTGATCCACCTCAGTTTTCACTGAAAATCATGGCATGAAGGCACCAACAGAAACATGTCCTCTGCAAAGAACAAAGACTCTGATGCTCCTAAACGTGACACCCTCGTCTCCATGGCTACGCTTTTACATCTCATCCCTGGACAGTCACCACATCAGTCCTGTGAAAGTTCATTCTGAGCTATAGGGGAGAGCTATTTGTGCTTGGGTTGAGCAAGGACCAGTGAAAGAAGAGACATCATAACCTTAGGTCAGCAAAACATCTTCAGATTTGTTCTTGAATTTATATTTTTGCAAAATGAAATAAATTAGATTAAATCGCTGACAGTGTGAAGAACACGGAAGTAACAGCAATCAACATTCCTTGGATTAGGATCCTCAAAGGGAGGAGAGGACATTAGAGACGAGATATGTGTCTCCACATTTATTGCTCTCTTTCCAGGTATTTTGTTCAAGCATGTGTGTGTGTATGTGTGTGTGTGTGTGTGTGTGTGTGTGTGTGTGTGTGTGTGTGTGTGTGTGTGTGTGTGTGTGTGTGTGTGTGTGTGTGTGGGGGAGTATGTCCCGTTCTTGACTTCAAAGCAAGCACTCCTTTTCTTTTAAACTTATCAACTGGCTTGTCTTGACCCCACAACTAAGTTAGTGGCAACATTCTATCACTCTGATGGTTTATGATGGTTATTGTTGACGTCGCCATCTGCAGCTCTAAACAACATGACCTCACTGACGCACTGCAAGCTGAAACCGGCGTGGAGAAACAAACTTGACCCCTGGGAGGGATCACATGTCGTTACCTTGCAGGACAGCCACGAGTCCGGTGCTGACACCAGACACGATGTCACTCAGCAGCCACTCGTTGATTCTGTATATTTTCATCCAACCAATCACGGGCAGAAGGGACAGAGCGGCAGTCTTGGCTCGTTTGGTGTTGCATCTGAAGTCAAACACAAGGTGACCTTTTTACACAAACACAGGTGTTCACCACTTCTGATGCAGTGAATGAAATAAAAAGTTATGGAAGTTTTTTTTTATTTGTTTTTCTTTTGTGAAAAGTTTTTTTTCTTTTGGAAGAATTTTAGAAGAGCTAAAAGTTTTAAACGTGTAAACACAAAGGAACAGAAAACGTCTGCTGCAGCTGTTATTTAATTATCTAATTATTATGAAGAGAAAAACAACAAAAAACTTAAGATTTATGGAATTTTCACTCATAAAACTGGGAGAATTCAACAGCATGAAAGTTTAGGCTCAAGTAAACCATAAAACCAGCCAACAAACAGGGTCAAATTATCAGGACTTTTCTTTCAAGTCTACTAAATGTTCTAAAGCCCGTGACCTGCAGACCGGCCAAACGATACTGCATTTTATGGTCCTCATAGCTCATCAAAGCAGGAACTGAATTTAAATTAAGAAAATACTAAACAACTTACCTAAAAGCATGAGGATATTTTTTATTATGAGTGGTTTGTTCCAGATGAAGAAAGAATGTGGAGAAAAATTCCTTTTACAGGAATTAGAAAATTATTCAGTCTTGTTTTAATTTATAGACAGAACAAACATTTGCTGCATGCAAAAATATCCGCTTTAGATTAAAACATGTTTTAAATATTCTTCTTTTTTCAGTGTCCAAACTTCCATCAGATTTCACTCAGATAGAGCTTAAATCTCCTAATTCCATTCAAAATTCATTCATTACATTTTAATTAAAAATTACATTTGAACTAAGATTTAATAAAATGTAATAAAGATAAAAATATAACACAATCCCAGACATAACCTGGCATATAAAGTCTATTTTTGTAAAACTGGATTTCTTTGGAATCTGAATTGAAAGCATCACTGCGAACGTCCCTCACCTGAAGTACTGTCTGATGTGGTCCGTGATGGTTTTGCGGTGTCTGTAAACCTTCTCATGTTCCTCAGAAAATGACTCTTCTGAGTACAGAGGCCTGGCCACCACATACTGCTTGGTTCCTGGTCGCATCATCTCGCCTCTGCAGCCTGGAGGACCTCTGCTCCCTCTCTATGTGGCTCTGAGATGCAGAAATCGCATTAGGTTAGGAAGAAGACCCGCTCTTTCCTTTGAACATCGCTGATGAAGGATGATTAATGACAAACAGATGCAGAGCCTCAAATGCAGACAAAAGCCAGGTAAGGAGCTGCTCAAATGGGATTTGACAAGTTCTGTTTTGGTTCTAAATACAAAATCTGAAAGTTTTTTTTTTACTGAAACACTCAAATGCATTAAATCCTGGACTTCACTAAATCTAATTTTCATTTAGATCTAAATTAATTCAACAAAATACACATTTAATGTATTTGATTAAAATCTCCATTAAAGATGATCTTATTGTACATACCTGATTTATTCCTAACACGTCCCAGAGTTTCTGCTCTTTCGTCGTCTCGCTCCTGGAGATCATCTGGGACCTGAGACGGTCTCGTCATCAATAAATGCTGCTGCTTATCACAGCCGTAATTATTAACAGCAATTATGATGATGTTCGTTTCAAACAACCGCTGGATGCCTTTCTTATCCTTGACCATTGTTCTCACTGATATCTGTAAAGTGTAACTTTCAGCGCCGGGAGGATGTGGTCAAAACAAGACAGGAGGACAGGATGTTACCGGTCCAGGCTTTGAGGAGGAAACTTTTAGGGAGTTAAACATTTCTAAAGGCTGCAGTCATTTCTTTTGCAATTCTGTTACCAAGGAAAACAAAAAATAAAGACTTCACGCATAAACAAAAGTAAAAAAAAAAAAAGTGAACACGACATACCAAATATATGAATCAAACTGCTCAGAATGAGCATGATGGTTGTGTTCACGGTTTACTTTTATCTGGAATCCAAACATTCCAGAAACGTGTGTGAACGGCCTTGAGAAGGTGTCTGCGCATAATTAATTACAGGTAATGTCTGCCGTCACCGTTTGTTCAGCAGGAATTTGTGGGAAACATCAGTTTATTTGAATTTCGTAACAAACATACAGCTGTGTCCAAAAACTTTAGAGAATGACACGAATATCGATCGTCACAAAGTTTTCTGGTTTTCATGAAATCAGTTTGCATGATCTACAGATTGTTCTGAAGAACAAATCTGGGTTCTTGTTTGGACCTCTCCTCACAAACATGTAGTTATTTGTCTCTGGCAAGGCCGAAAACCTTAGATCTGCTACAGATGACTGCAGGCTGACCCTCTTCTTCCCACCAGTCTGGCTGTCTGTGAATGGTTTGAGCCGGTTTCCATAGGTCACCTTGAGAAAATTGTTGGTAAACTGAAAGCGTCTTACTTTTTCTTCACCACAACAGACCGTGAGCTGAGCCAGAAGGCAAGGCTCTTGATTTACCGGTCGATCTACGTCCCAACCCCTCACCTATGGTCATGAGCTTTGAGTAATGACCAAAAAAAAAAAAAACAAGATCGTGGTTACGAGTGGCCGAAATTAGTTTCCTCCGGAGGGTGGCCGGGCTCAGCCATAGAGACAGAGTGAGGAGCTCGGATTTCGGGAGGTGCTCAGAGTAGAACCGCTGCTCCTCCGCATCGTGAAGAGCCAGCTGAGGTAGTTCGAGCATCTTAGGATGCCTCCTTCCTGGGGTGGTGTTGCGGGCACGCCCTGCCAGAAGGAGGTCCCTGGGTCGACCAAAAACACGTTGGAACAAGTAAATCTCCAATCTGACCCGGGAATGTCTTGGGGTCCTGCCGGAGGAACTGGTGGAGGTGGCTGGGAAGAAGGCTGTCTGTGATGCCCTACTCGAGATGCTGCCCCCGTGACCCGGACCTGGATAAGCAGAGGAAAACGAACAAACAACTAATGAAAGAACAACGAAAGAACGAACAAACATTTTTACCTTTTCAGTATCATTCTTATCTAAAGTACTGGAAGGGGTTGACTGATCATCTGAAATTGTTTCAAGATGAATATGTTTTTCAGTTCTCCCAGTTAGTTTTAGAATTGATTTTAAGATACTTTTACTGACTTTTATAGTGATACATCCACCACAGGCCTTTTTACAGCCTTACACTCTGTCTAGATTGCTACACACTGAGAGTGAAAACCTTCCAGTGATCCCCGGGTTAGGGTATCAGACTCATGTTAGAAACTTGATGACTATCGTCTATTTTTACTTTACTGTGGGTTTTTTACAGTTTACTTTTCTTATTGGTTAGCTTTAATAGGAGGCTTATTGTACAAGAAAACATTTGCCTTACTATGCACATGAGAGTTTCTGTAACCAGCAGGAAACCAAACTCCATTTCATATCTTTCCACGTCTTATAATCGTGATTTCACACCAAGGGGAAGACTTCACCTCCCAAAGTAAAGCCAACGTGGAAGTGACTACATTTGCGGTTCACCCCTGATCCACTAGGGGCTGGCACAAGAAAGGAACTAGATCCCCTTGACGCCCATGTTATAAATGCCAACTTCACAGCAGGAATAAACACGTTTACAGCCTACAAACATTTTAGGTTTCCATCATGACAACTCTGAGGGGGGTGAATTATTTTTTAATTCATCTATTTAGACGTAATTAAAACTTAAAATTATAAATACTCATCTCTGTTTGACAGGTAGCGGATGAGCTGTTACTGCTAGCTGCTTGACCCCTGGTTGCTCCAGGGAAGGCCTCAGCCTCGGCCTCACATTAAAAGTGGAACTGCCTAGAAGGCAGAGGGTAGCAGTCTCGCTCGACTGCAGTTTTCTGGCTAAAATAGTTCATGGTAAATGGCCTGTATTTGTTCAGCACCTTCTAAGGGTTCTACAACCCCCCAAAGCGCTTCACAACACAATCAGTCATTAACCCATTCACACACATTTGATGTAGCCACAGCTGCCCTGGAGCGCACTGATAGAGGTGAGGCCTGCCGAACAGTGGAGCCACCAGTCTCTCAGATCACCACAAGCAGACAAGGCGGGTTAAGCATTCTCTGGTCAGAGCTGGGATTGAACCTACAACCTTCTGGTTACTGGTCAACCCACTCTACCTCCTGAGCTACTGCTGTCTAGCACCTTTCTGAGTCAGAGGACTCCAAAGCGCTTTACACAACAGTGTATAAAGGGCCCACCAACTTCCATTAGCATTCACATAGGTCAGTTGTCTTTTAGCTAAATCGGCTCAGAGTTTGATGGGTGTCATTCATCTGACCCCACCCTCAGCTCTGGATAATGGAGAAAAAAGCGAATGAGTCCAATAGCTTTTTCTTGGTTTGTTTTCAGTTAGTTTTCTTTGTGATGCAAACATTTTAAGAATCTTAATCCTTCAAGTGCTCAGTAACACACATTTGCTGCTATTGAAAAACACTTGTTTCATGCACTCTTGACGTCTTTTGCTAGATTTGTACCATAGTGGTGCCATCCATGTCACTTCACTGAAAAAGTTAATTAAAGCAAGATCTTGACAATATTAATAATAATAAATAATAATAATATTAATAATAAAATTAAAACACTATTATATCCATATTGCTACCTGATTGCTACTAAATAAATACTTTTGATTAATTGAGTTATTGTGTCAGAACATAAAAAAATTATGAATTGCAGACTAGTTTTTGCTCCAAACTGCATTTCCCCCACAGATACTTAAACAGATGAATGATTAAAGCATTACCACTACTTAATAAGTGTTCAGTCCATCTCTTTCTTTATTGGTATTTGGTGTCTCTCAGTGAAAGCCTGATCCGGCCCAAACAAACATAAAATTTTATTGCATTTGCATCATAATCTTTATGTGCGAGTGTTTAATCAACCACTTGAGTTTGACGTGGAATATGTTTTTACGACATCTTTAACCTCATCAAAGACAATAAAAAGTAAAACGGATGGCAGTGATAAGAGAGCAATGGAAACATTTGACAATAACAGAAACAAAAGTGTTAGACAACAGCAGCAAATATATCGGATCAGCAGGGAAGCAGTTTGCCTACATTTACCCTCCTGTGACCAAAGCTTTCGGTTCATGTGCAATTTTTATATGACCTAGTCTATGTATGACCTCTTTAACACAAAGAACAAACATTGCTGTTGAACAATTTGAATTCAAATAATTTAAAGATGAAACCATTGCAAATTTTGGAAACCTGAAAATTAAAAAAATTAAATATAAATTACAAAGAGTTTAATATTAAATATTATCAAGTCAGAGCAGTATTTGTAAATAAGGTAACCAAAGGATAGCAGGTTTGGACCGCTCAGTCTATAAAGTAATAAATAATTGATAAATGCACTGCATTTGTTTTTACCCTTACATGTGCTTCATTAATAGCTCTAAACCAAGGGGGGTTGCAATCATATTTAGTAATCATGTATAATTTACCGTTTCAAGTGAACATAAACATTCTGAAGGGTGCTATATAATTATGGTGGATGAATCGTTCACACTTCCAGGTGTCCTGGTATCTATATTCACACTGAATTCAGATGATCACTCCTTTTTCGCTAGGTTGTTTTTTCAGCTACCTGATCTCTCATGACATTATCTCAAACCGGGTGGAGACACCAACTGTGTACTAATCTCACTACACAGACTTCTATTAAATTGGCTCATTCAATTTGTTTCTCAGACTCACGTGGGGTGGTTGATGAGTGGAGTTCTCAGATACCTCAAGGGTGTACTATTTTTTGTTTCTCTGTTCTTAGACATTTCTACTGAATGGAATTTTTTAGGGGGATGCTGGAAATTCACATATGGTGAAGGAATGAAATTATTGCGCCATCCATCCATATTTGGCCGCTTATCCGGGGTCTGGCCACTGGGACAGCAGCCTAAGCAGACAGGCCCAGACTCCTTCTGGTTGGGCGTGCCAGGAAAACCTCACCAGGAAGGCATCCGGGAGGCATCCTAACTAGACGTCTGAGCCACCTCAACTGGCTCCTCTTGTTGTGGAGGAGCAGCAGATCTACTCCGAGCCCCTCCCGGATGACCAAGCTTCTCACCCCATCTCTAAGGGAGAACCAGACACCCTGCAGAAAAACCTCATTTTGGTCGCTTGTATCCGCGATCTCGTTCTTTTGATCACTACCAAATCTCATGACCATAGGTGAGGGAATGTAGATGACAGGTAAATTGAGAACTTTGCCTTCCGGCTAAGCTCTCCATTCACCACAAAATACCAGTACAATGCTTACATACTGCAGACTCTGGAGCTGATTCTCATCCCAGCTGCTTCAATCTCGGCTGCAAACTGATCCAGCAAAAGCTGAAGATCACTGTCTGATGAAGCAAACAGGACCACATCATCTGCAAAAAAGCAGAGAACCAATCCTCAGGCCACCAAAACAAATCCCCTCAACACCTTGGCTGCGCCTAGAAATCCTGTCCATAAAAGGTGACAAAGGGCAGACTTGGCGGAGTCCAACAGTCACTGGAAACAAGCCCAACTTTCTGCCGACAATGTAGACCGAGCTCTGACACCGGTCATACAGGGACCTAAAAGCCCGTGTCAAAGGGCCTGGTACCTCAGGATGCGGTCAAACACCTTCTCCAAATCCACAAAACACATGTAGACTTGTTGGGCGAACTCCCACACACCCTCCCAGGACCCTCCAAAGGATGTAGAGCTGGTCCAGTGTTCCACAGCCAGGATGAAAACCACATTGTTCCTCCTGAATCCTAGGTTCGACAATCCGACAAACCTAACCCTAACACATCCTGCGGCCCCCCTTTTTAAATAGGGGGACCACCACCCCAGTCTGCCAATCCAGTGAAACTGCCCCCAATGTTCATGTGATATTGCAGAGTTGCGTCAGCCAACACAACCCTACAACATCCAGAGCCTTAAGGAGATTTGTCTGAATCTCATCCACCCCTGGGGCCTTGCTACCAGGGAGCTTTTTGACCACCTCAGTGACCTCGGCCCTAGAGACTGGGGAGACCTACCCAAAGGCCTCAGGCTCAGCTTCCTAACTGGAATACGTGCCGGTGAGATTGAGAAGGTCTTTGAAGTACTCCACCCACCAATCCACTACATCCCAAGTTGAGGTCAGCAGCACACCGTCCCCACTATTAACAGTGTTGGTATTGCATTGCCTTCCCCTCCTGATGGCAGACCAGAATCTCCTCTAACCCATACCGAACTCTTCCCACGCCTTGGTTTTTGCCTTTTACTTTGGTCAATTTTACAGATCAATATACTCAGATTCAATTCAATTCAAATTTATTTATACATGACTATTTCTCAATGGAGGATGATTTATAAGCTATTTTTAACTGTACAACTATTCCCTCCATGAAAGTAGATCTAGCTGAGGATCTGGTAAAGAATATTTCATTGACTGAGACTACTTCTGTGATCGGCAACGTGCAGAGCAGCAAATCTCCCAGACTGCATGGCTTTCCGACTGTTTAAGAAATTTTCTGGACTACTCTCACCATTGCTACGGTCGGTTTTCAATGAGCCCTTTACTGCTTCACTTCTGCCAACTCTGCGTCAAGTTGTTATGTCTGCTCTCAAAAAAGGATAGAAAACCCTTATGTTTACTCTTGAATGCAGATGCTAGAATTCTCACAAAGGTCTGGACACCTGAGAATGATGCTACCTATTATCATTTCACCTGAGCAGAGAGAGAGAGAGAGAGAGAGAGAGAGAGAGAGAGAGAGAGAGAGAGAGAGAGAGAGAGAGAGAGAGAGAGAGAGAGAGAGAGAGAGAGAGAGAGAGAGAGAGAGAGAGAGAGAGAGAGAGAGAGAGAGAGAGAGAGAGAGAGAAGTCATGATTGACTTGCATCATACACTGCTGGTAGGTTGCACCTGGATCATTTAGCCTTAAAAGTGTGGAAGTACAAGTTAGTCCTTCTGGATGACGTGACAATACATTTGACCTACTGTTTCGTTTGTGCTGAACTCACCGTGAGGGCAGCGCCCTAAGATCTAGAGAAAAAACATATATAAGATGAACATTAACCCAGATTGCAAAGAGATTAAAAGATACCCAGGGTCCATCTGCAGCTCAAACATGTCTATCTGTAAGACTGAGCAACGAGGTATGAAAAATGATTCATGAAGGGTTGAACTTATTTGAACCTTTGCCCCCGTATGGCTCCATGTCTAGCAACGCCCCTCCACTCAGTCCATCCAGGCAAAGGCATCATTGGTTCCTCCTGCTACATGCACAAAGAAAGTTGATATGCATGTTGGGGGCAAATGTGTTCGCATTTTACTTCAGTTATGGGGTAAAAAAAAAATTGTTTTATAAGTCTTTTGAGCCTTTATACGTCTGTCACTGCAGACATTTAACGGACTTAATTTCCTCATGGATTTCTGCTTTCTTTTCTGATGAAATCCATTACTACTCATGGAAATTACTTTTCTCAAAGTTATCAAGGTTTATTGTTGTGCTTTTTGAAGACAAGAAACATCCTAAAACTTAATTTATTCTACCACAAGCATTGAAACATGTTGTTTACTGTACGTTTTTATTTTTATTTTTTTAGAATTGAGGCTATTGGGTTACCCTATACTGAAAACCAGTCAGCCAAAGGGACATCCCCCTTGGTCAAGTAGCCAGGACGCAAGATCTATCGGGACATTGTGACGGGACGCTCACACTGTCCCATCTTCCCCCCTCTTTCCACAAGCACATCTTAGTGCTCCCGTGCAGGGTGCCACAAACTTCACATCCATGGACCTACTTGACAGTACTACATGGATCCTGCTGACAACGCCAAATGTGGCAAGGTGGAGAAACGAGGGCCCGGGCAGGAATTGATCCCCAGACTCCCGGGTGAGCGTCACGCGCACTAACCAGTCAGCCAAAGGGACATCCCCCTTGGCCAAGTAGCCAGGACGCATGATCAATCGGGACACTGTGACAGGACGTCCACAATGCCACATCTAAATTCATTTCAGAGGCAGATATTTCCAGACAAGACCATACTATTATGCTACACTATCATCATTTTAAGGTGCATCTTTTGGAAATAGTTTAGCACAAAATCTGGACTACAAACGTAATTATAGTTGAGAAGTAACTTGACCAGAAAAACAAGTTTTGCTTTGTTCCCTCTTCAGACCGACTCTCCCATCACCGTCAGCGCTCTGGAGCACTCCAGGTTCGGGGCTTTCTCCGAAACATTTAACAACATACAGGTCATTGCAAATAGATACAACTCACATAATTTACACATCAATTTCATCAGCTGTTTAAATAGTGAATTTCCCCCACCAGACTCTAAATTTCACTCCTGGGGTGATGGAAAAAACATGCCTGAGCTGCAGCCAATCACATTTAGTTGCTAGGGAGAACTGCTAAACTTTGGGCCAACCAACATCCATGAATTGAACGTGTTTGGGGTGCAGACTGACAGCAACCCTGCTACAGAAGACAGCTAGCTTGCATGCTAAAAATCACTGGATCTCTGAACTTCTTTGTTCACACTCACTGTTGATTTATGTAGATATAGATGACATTGTACCTGAAAAATGTGTTTACTTATTCTCATCTTAAATGAGCTTAAAACAGGATATCAAATTCAACTTGTATGTCATGTTAGTGCCATCTGCTGGCAGAGCAGAGTATTGTGGTTTAAGGTGTGTGTTTTGAGCAGGTAACAGACACACAGGCTGCTGGAGACTGAAAACCTAAACGGAAAACAAACGGACAAAATAAAATGTAAATAAAACAAAAATGGACATTATTTACTGCAGCTGCTCTTAAAGGCTCACATGGTAAGCTCGTGTATTTATTTGAGTATTATTATTATTATTACTATTACAGTCTATCTGTAAATGTGAAAACTGACCATCTGTAAAGCTGCTGATTTGGAGAAGGAAAATTAATGAATGAACAGATGGAGGTGAAATCCAGAAGTCTGATTTGCTTTGGGAGGATTTGGGATGCGAGCAGAGAAAGAGCAGAAATTATTGAACACAAACACCCACAAGAATCAAGAGTTCAACCCACAGGATTTATTTGGATTCTAAAAACTAGACTGACATGATTGACCACATAACCTGGCTCAGAAGGTCATTAAAGTAAGATGTTAGAATGTGAATAATTTAGCCGTTTGTTGTTTAACACAGTGATTAGTGGCTGACTGAATATGCATTACAATGTTTCCCCAGGCGGGTTCTGCTAAGCAGTGTCTTTGGTCCATCTGCTTCACAGCAGCAAATCATTTAAAGTCTTAAGTTTAAGTTTCTGCTAGAGTTTTAGGGTAAATCTGCAGCTGCCTGGTTTATAACAGATTCATGCAGCTACTGTGAGGACATCTAATAACATGTGAGGGGAAGATGGACATTATTTTTAATTTCGCTTGAATAAAATGAGAAAAAAATGACGGGAACAAAATAAAACAGTGACTGAATCCAGCTTTCCGTTTTAACAGATCACAAAATAAGCTACTTCCAACGACACTAGAAAGATTAATGAAGCAGTTTTGGTAGTTTTCTTTCATTTTCATTACCAAAGGTTTGTTTTAAAAATGAACACTGATACTGCGACTTACAAGAGGCACTCCCATCAATTTTCCCAAAACAGACTTCTATACATATATTTTTTTAAAAACTAATTTACGAACCCAAAAGGAGAACATCAGCAGAACCCGGAGCTGAAAAACCATCATGTTTGACATGTTTTTGGACAGGGCTCCAGAACACAGCGGCCCTGTGGAGGAGCAGGAGTCAAATCTAACCAAAACAAAACAACAAAAATAAAAGTCGTCCTCTTTCACTAGACCACTGGCTCCACTATAACCGATATGAAGGACAATGTTGTTAAAAAACAAAAGTTTACTTGTTAAGTTCTCCAGAAAAACAAAACAAAAGCATTAGTCACATTAATACAGAAATAAATGGCACATTGAATTCCTAATTTAAAAGAAAGTGATGGTTGAGGAACTTTCTTTACTGAGGAGACAAGTTAAATAAATTACTACCATAAATGTTACATACAAATCTGGAGTAGTATATACAAGGAGTTATTAGACACAAAATAATCTACAGGTTTCACTTTTATGTTCAAGGTCAGCACAAGTGTATTTTACAAAGCAGGGCTTGTGAGTACAAAAGTAGGTCGAGTGGTTTTTAAGAGTGTGTGTGTGTGTGTGACAAACTGTAAACCTTCCAGGTTACAAAACTGGACAGCTGAAGATAGGGCGGGTGCCCACGGTGCATCTAAGCAGCTTCTGCTCCATCAGGGTCACATCTAAGACGTCTCTCTGGCTTTTGTGTCCTCCCTGTTTAATGAGGTGGTGAGGTGAGGAGGTCCCTCCACCTCTCCCACTGAGGCTGAAGCTAGTTTGCTAATTTAGTTTTGGGATTCATGAGGAGAAGCAACAAAAATGGTTTGTTTATGTGGAACGTCGCCTGGATTAACGCACTGGAAAAGTCTGGATAATTGTGTGCAAACGTCCTCACAGGTGTAAAAAAATAGAAACAATACTACTTAGGTAAAAATAAAAAAGCACAGTTTTCCTTTTTTACAGATCGTTTCCGTTGCTAGTGCACGGCAACTGTCTGCATTTATCAACAAATACTGTCTCTGACACATCCCATCATCTGTTCGCTAGTATCCCTCATCTCCCACGTTCCTGACCTCCTGTGGACTGTTCTGGAATCTTTACACAAATAGAAACCCCTCCGTTTCCCTTCAGCATCCCTGTCAACCTGCATGCTAGTAGTAGTTTGGGTGAAAGCATGGCGGAGAAGAGCAAACTTTTGTTTCTGTAAACGAAATCTTCCGCAAGCCTTCCTGGTTTGATCTCCACCGCTGATCCACGGCGTTCACAGTAAGACGCCACCTTCGCAGAACAGCTGACAAGCGTGAGATCTGGGTCTGATTGTGGGAAAAAAAACAACTAGAAAGTAAAGCAAATCCTTCATGAACCATTATAGAAACAGCTAGCTCACAGTTCTCTGTCCAGGGTGAGTGGCAGTGAGAGCAGAAGGAGGGTGTTGGCTGTCACAGAAGGTTCCTCAGGGCAGTTTTGGTCCACCAGTTCGTTTTTAGGTCATTTTCTGAGCAGTTTCATGAGTTCCGACTGCAGTTCCTCCGTCATTCCTCTCCAAAGTGTCTTAAAGGCTGAGCGGGGTATGTCATGGTGGAAGGTCTGGGAGGATCCTCATGCTGGTCCAAGCTGCAAGATGTCTCAGATACACTTTACATCTGCATTGGTTTTGTGCATAAACACAGTGCTCAGATTGTTGGGGGGTGGTGCGTCCCTTCTCGGATTTTTTTTTAAATTTCTCAAATTTTTCTAACAAAAAAGCTGTAACATAAGATTGTTAGTTCAACACTAGTGAACAAAGTTCTTCCCTCTCCTGGTTTTACTGGGATCACTAGCAGACATGTTCACCAGGTGTTCTGCGCAACCTCGGACTTTACTTTCAGGAGTCTTTAGGCATCCGACAGGCAGCTCTGAACGCTGTCCATCCACAGCTGTGCGTTCAGCCCATCCTGGGCACAGAAGTTGTACACTCGCTTGTTGGTCTTGAGCTGAAAGTTTAGAGGAAACGCAAAGATGCTAGTTGGATTTTGCCAGAGAGTTCAAATTCATCCACAAATGATCAAAACGGTGAACAGCTGTGTCTGAAGGAAACTAACGCCAAAAAACACAGGGCTGTACTTTTAGAATTTTGACTTTATTACGATATATTTTCACACACACACACACACACACACACACACACACACACACACACACACACACACACACACACACACACACACACACACACACACAACTGCGAGGACAAACTGAGCTTAATGAATGTTTCTGAACTCACATCAAAGAAGGCTTTCTCCTCGACATTTTTGGGGGCTCCCAAGGCAGGCGTTCCCACCGTGATGGACTCCACATCAGCTAGGTCAATCACGCCTTTACACTCTTTGTCCTGTCTGGAGTCGTAGTATCTCAGCTGGAGACAGAGTTGCAGAGTTGCAGCAGAACCCAGGGCCATGACAGAAGGCTTAAACATTCTCTTACCTGATGTTTTGTCTTATCCAGAACAAACCATCGTGGTTTCCATGGTTTCAACAATGCTCCTTTCTTGTACAGAATGCCTTCAAAGCTCCTGGTGGGACACAGGAAGAGATCACAGACCGGTAAATGATAAAATGACCCACACTTGTGTAGCACCTTTCAGAGTCAGAGGACTCCAAAGCGCTTTACACTACAGTGCATCATTCATCCATTCACACACTGATGGTGATGATATGCATCGTAGCCACAGCTACCCTGGGGCACACTAACAGAGGCGGTGGTCCTTGTCAGGCAAAGCATCACAGAATCTTTGTGTCTTGTAACTTCAGACAAACTCCCGGTCATGCTCTGGTTACAGGAGCAGAATCAGGACACACACCTGTTCTCGCTCTCTGTGTTCTGGAACTGGCTGTAGAGCGTGCTGGTACTTTGTCGACCCGTGACGGGTGTGGATGTGGCGCTGGCCTCGCACTCCAAACTCAGATTTATGGAGGATCTGACGCTGCCCTCCTGCAGACAGACACCATGGGAACGCCGCTGGTGGCTCAGGTTAGATGACATCAGCAGCGAGCTGGAGAAGGATGCCTGTTGAAGAAAGATTAACAGGAAATCACTGATAAGGCCTCTAGAGCGTAGCTGAACGGTGAAATTCAGACTACCACAGTAAATCTGGACAGTTCGATTTCTTATGGAACATTATGTGAAGGATAGTGAGCTTTAATCCAAGAAAGAAAAATGAGTAAAATCCTCGGTTTTATTTACTCAAAAATAATAAAAATTGTAAAATACAAACAAATCATTTCCCACAGCCCAGTATCCACTCCTGTATTTTCAGTGGGAATGTCCTGACATAAAATAAAGATGGATTTAATAATGTTTTCTGATGTCTTTGGGTCACAAAAAGATCATTTAGCTCACTTTAGATTCCAGTTTGGTCTCGGTCCTCTGCGTAGTCTTGATTTTGTCCCACGTGTCTTTCCACTTGTCCGATGTCTGACCAAGTTCAACCTCCAGGTTCTGCATGTCCTGCAGCAGCTTAGTGATGGCGTCGGGCATCACCCTGTTCAGGCTGTCGTAGCATGGCCACACGATGTGCCGCTGAGATTTTGGGGCACTGGTGTCGGGTTTTTCTGCCGTTTCCTCTGCCACCCGCTCCTGTCGGCCCTTCAGCTCCCAATCATACGACGGCCCTTCGGACAGGGTCTCCTCCAGGTAGAATTCCCACACCTTCATGTTTGAGACGAACGTGTATGGCCTCAGCACCTGAAACACACAACTCATTCAATTCTCACCGTAGTCGTTGTCATGAGTGTTTGGTCCTGAGCTGCTCATACCTCCTCGTCTTCTGGTGAATACATGTAGTTGTAAAAGATGGGAGTTTTCTTGTTAAGTCTGTCGATGTAGTCCCACACAGACTTACACACCTGAGGATTTCTCCTGTCTGCTTTCTCCTCGTACAGAACTCCTGCATCCACAAGAATCAGTAAGAAGAGTTATACTTGTGTTATTCATGTGTAATATGAGACGTAGCTTTTGGCTCCTGTCAGAAGAGGGAGAGCTATAGCCGTTCAAACGACAAAATCTTTTCCTCCTCTCCTTGATGACATCATGCTAGACCATAGCTTTAACCCAGACAGCTCCTGCTCACCCAGCTCGATGCGATCGTAGTCCGAGTCCAGCAGGAAGGTGCGGAAGCGGTTGGATACGTAGTGGTAGGCCAGGAACTTCAGGTAGTACTGACTGAACTCAAACTCCATGGGAAACTGGAGGTGGATCTGAGGGGTTGGGATAGAAAACAGGTTAGAAATGTTCTCTTTCATAGCATTCGTTTCACGTCTCACTATGGGAACGCCTAGGCGTGACCCGAGGCCGGATTATGATATGGGAAACTGGGCAGAGGCCTGGGGGCCCACGCAAGCAGCAGTCTTTTTATTTATTTATTTATTTTTTGTGCAGCAGTCTTAACGTTGGAGAAAAATGCTGAGAATTAAAATTGTGCCCACATTTTCTAAGTTAACACACATTTCTTTTAACAACGGTAGTTTTTGCATCTTTACTGTTCCTGCTTCAGCTCTCTCCCCCCTCCTCCTGCGCAGCGGCTGCAAACTCACTGATGTGCCTGCAGCCTCTCAGAGTTTCTGCTGATCAAAAGAATAATTTAATTTTCTGTTCTTCACTTCTGATTACTTTCAATGGTGTCTGTTTGTTGCAACCACCAGGTACAAAAACGAACTTGTTATTTGACTATTTTTCTGTCCTGTGTTAATTATCTTCCTGCATCTACTCTCAGTCCTAAAGAAAAACTGCTATATTTCTTCATATATCTTCATCTTATGAGTTACCTTTGAACTGCAGTTAAAAAACATCTACAGACCACAGAAACAGTGGCAGTGATTCCCCAAGAATTTTTCCAGCTGTGGTGGTGGGGCCGGCCGGGGGGGTGGAGGAGAATTATGACACGTCACGTCTCTAAATAAAGTAAAATTTTCTAGAGCAGATTGGAGACAACCCATAGAAGCACTGATTTGATCTCATTTCAGAGAAAAATAGAATGGGTTAGAAGATGCACCTAATAAATAAAACTACTAACAAACTCAGGAATCTGTTTCTTTGCTTCACTGTTCTGGTGCTGAAAACATCACTAATGTGGATCAAAGGAGATACACAGATGAATGCACCTCTTATTTATTATTTGGAAACTACATTTACTGCAGCTGGCAGAGGCAGAGATTTTTTCTATTGATACACGGAGTTTACAGAATCATTTTATATTTTAATAGGGGAAGACTGCAGGAGGGAGCGGTAAAATACAGGGGGTCCCCAGCAAAAACAACAAACCACGAGTCTGATGAAACCCGCTGGTTTTCCATCAGGCAGTCACGGGGCAGCTCCAACAACCCAGTGGCTGTGCTGGGTCAATGTTATCGAGCTCATTCCGGCTCGGCCGTGAACGAGCCAAGGCGACATCGTGCTCTGCTTAAGAAGAGGTGTTATTTTCCCGCTTCAGAAGAAGCGTCCAACGTGTTTTTACACTTTCTCCCTGACATGTCACGTCGCTAAGGCGCTAACACGTGAATAGTGCAGCGTAGCCTGCTGGAGGTTTTAAGGGTTCAGACGAAAACACCCGACCTCTCAGGCTGCTCACACATCGGTCTTAAGTTGTCGCTGTTGCGCTCACACCGTAATACAGTATTAGATGCGGTTAAAGTCAGACTTGAAAAAATGAATACATTTTACATGAATAAGTGATGCTTAGCCTGGTGGGGGGAGGAAAACCTGGCCTAATAAGCACTGGAGGAAACCCTGTCAAGATCGTCAACACTCGTTTATCTTAATGCTATTGAAACATGTAAACCAAAAGGCATTATATCCACTGCTACCTTTCTAATTTTAAACTCAGTAATTTTTGCTGTAACTTCACCTTGCCCTGCCTGCTCCTCCTTGCTGCCTGCCGGCTGTGATCACAAGCGGCAACATAGTAGTTCCCGCTGCTTCTTCGGGAAACAGCGCCAAAAAAAAAAAAAAAAAAAACTTGGGATTTTGTAGGCGTGACGGTGGGATTTCAGCCGTGGCGGCCCGCCACAGCTATGCCTATGTAAGGGAAACCCTGAGTGGGGTGCGCGCCAGCCGCACCGGTGAGGTGAAGTCACCGGAGGACGAAACAGGCTATCTGCTCCGCTGCAGTAAAATCAGCTACGTCAGGCCAGACAAGAGCAGAAAAAAAGAGACAGAATAGAGGATAATTCTGTCTGGATGTGAATGGAGATTACATTTTCCAGCAGCCTGATCATCATTTAAATACGTAAACCATCACCTTCTAGTCTACGCCATCACCATTATTTTATTTGGTGTGTGTGTGTGTGTGTTTTCCACTTCAAACACTGGTCTAACCAACCAGACCAGCATGTCCAGTAACATATTAATGTTACAATTAAACAATTTCACTTCATGTAAACTAGGAACATTTCACCTGCCGTGGGCCGACCGCTTCTGCTCCACATAAACTTTGTGCATAATCAAATGTCTCTACAGGTGCTTTCTGAGCTGAAGAGGCTATTCTGCCTCAGACTGGATGTGTCACGCGTCTCCATATTGGAGACGGGAACAAGCGCTATTCAGCCAAAGTTTCATAATCAGAGAACATTTTTCCATGTGACACATCCCTCAGAGAGACAGGGTTTCCAGACCTCTTCAGTGGGAGGAAATCTTACCGCATCGCTGTAAGCTGATGTTCTGATGGGAAACTTCTCTTGATTGACGTAGTTACCTCCGCGATGTGCGTAACAATTAAAATTTCAGCTCATCTGTGTGCGCATCAGTGTGCGTCGGGGTAATTCTTTCAAAACAACAAACATCCTTGAGTTTATCCGTCAAAATAAACAAATGGAAATATCTGTAACCTGCCATTTAACTGTTTTGCCTTCTTGTGAAGATTGTAGCAAAGAGAAACAATTAAACTTGATTAACCCCAGAGCCATGCGCACTGCACTGTACTCTGTAACTGTAAATGAGGGGGAAACAATTTAATCGGATCCTTTTCATTTCAGCATGGTTTAATGTAAAGTTTCATTGAGTACAAACTTTAGTTACACCAATCTAATGAGACAGAGCCTGGATTTGTATTCTGAACAGTTTAAACATGTTTAAAAGGGAGACATGCGTGACGCATCAAAAGTTCGCACCTGCTCCGCTATTATGGAAATTAAACTAAGAAGATGAATAACATAATTATTTTAGGCACAGACAACATCCCACCACACTTTTGAAAAGCTTGCAACGCGCTTGCTACCAGTTACAAATTGTGAAGGAGAATGATCTTTTTCACAAATGGCAAGAATAAAAAATGAACTGAGAACAACACAAACTCAACAGCGCCTCAGTGCACTGTCACTGATGGCAACTGAATCTCAGCTTGTCAGGAATCTGGACTTTGATGACACTGTAAATGAATTTACTAACAGAAAAGCCAGAAAACAGTTTTTCTGAAGGCAAGAGAGGAGACCAACAAGAGGAAACAAAAAGAAGAGGAAGGAGACAGGAGACAAGACGAGGCAGGAGACAGGAGACAAGATGAGGAAGGAGACAGGAGACAAGACGAGGAAGGAGACAGGAGACAAGAGGAGGAAGGAAAGAGGAGACAAGAGGAGGAAGGAAACAGGAGACAAGATGAGGAAGGAGCCAGGAGTCAAGAGCAAGAAGGAGACAGGAGTCAAGAGGCAGAAGGAGACAAGAGTCAAGAGGCGGAAGGAGACAGGAGACAAGAGGAGGAAGGAGACAGGAGACAAGAGGAGGAAGGTAACAGGAGACAATAGGAGTCAGGAGACAGGAGGAGGAAGGAGACAGGAGACAAGAGGAGGAAGGAGACAGGAGACAAGAGGAGGAAGGAGACAGGAGTCGAGATGAGGAAGGAGACAAAAACAAGATTAGAAAGGATATAGGAGACAAGAGGTGGAAGGAGACATGAGACAAACAAAAAACATGCAGATATTTAACCCTTGTATCAACATAAGTAAGAGAGTTTTAATATTGACAATGTTATGAAATGTCTAAAAAGTGCTTCTGGGTGGCAGTAATGTTGGGGGAGGCCGGGTGGGGGGGCCCTAAGCACATTGTGCCCAGGGGCCCTTGCAATGATAATCCAGCCCTGGCATGACCTCATCAGAAGGTCTTATTCCACACTGCCAGCCCTGATTGGCTGGAACAAATCTGTCAGCGTATAGCAGGCGGGAACCCCACCTATATATTAGGCCGGCTCCTCACTGACAGTATTCTAAAACCTCTTCTCGCTACGAGCAGAAGTTCCCAAAATCCTCTCGCGTGCTGACTGTCGGACTGGAGCTAGCTAAACTGCCCAAGGGAGGAGTGCGAACTCTACCGCCGGGCGCTGGTCTTACGGTTTTACACGAGAGACAGTCTCACACTAACCTGCCTTCAAGCAGCGGTGTGAGTTGCAGACTGTGAGGGGTAGCAATACGCTTAACAGTTGGCATTTTACCGAGTAGCATTACTCGAAGTGTAGCGATACAACCTACACATGGCAGAGCCGTAACGCTTAACCCACCTAACCACCCTAGACTTGCGTTAGCTGTCTAAATGGTATTGTTAGCTGCAAAGCTAAACACCAGGAGGGTCATGGACGCCATAAGCGGTGCCGCTAAGGCGGCTGAAAACCCGCAGGCACGAACCTGCCCTTGTGGTAATAAAATTTCGAGCTGGGATGTGCGATGTGTCTCGGTCTCAAACATGCCCCAACGGCCCTTGAGTCTCCGGAAGAATGCGCTCACTGTAGCCGGTTCTCCCTCAAGGTGCTCCATCGCCGTCTGGCTCTTCAAGTGACTCTGTCCAGCGGTGACCCGTTACTGGCTTCTACAGCTACGGACCAGCATGCGGAGGACCAAGCTGCCATGCTTGCCCCCGAACCTCAACCTGGACTGAGCTGGGGTGAAACTCTGGATCTTGTGGACCCGCTCCCACTCGAACTCCTGGACCACCACCTTGCGGACAGCCCAATGGACTTCCGCGGAGCAGAGGATGGCGACAATTCCGATGCAGCGTCAGAGCTCCTCATGACAGATGAAGAGGACAGCCCCATTCTGACCTCCTCAGGCCAGGTCGCAAAACCTCAGCTCCTGAGCAGTCAGCGACAGAGAATCGGCGTCACCTGCCCTGGATCCAGATCTGCAGGACGTGTGCAAACGCGCTGCGAAGAAGCTCAACATCCAGTGGCTGGAGGTCCAAGCAGAATCGGCGCGCTCCCGCTATGATAGGAAGAAACTACCAAAGGCAAGGCGCACCGGGAAACAACTCCTCCCGTTCTTCGCGGAGTTACTGGAGGAATTTGGCACCTCCTGGCGGGAAAAACCCTACAGAGACAGGCACCTGGTGGCAGGGAGTTCTGTGCTTGACTGTGAGGGAATTGAGAATCACGGTCTCCGACAGATGCCCCCCGGTGGAACCAGCGGGGGCAGCTCACCTGCACCCGAAGACCTCCAGCCCGCCCTTCTGTCCAGAGCAGACCATTTCCAATCTGCCTTGATGGAAAAGTCCTACAAAGTTGCCGCGTTGTCAGTTCGGGCATTGATAGCCTCATCCCTTCTGATGGCATATCAGGCTGAACTTGAGGAGGAGATGACTGCATCACCAGAGGCCACGCTGTGGGAGGAGGTGTGCATCATTACCAACCACTGCCTTCACCTTCACAAAGTTGCGGTCCAAGCGCTGGGCAGAACGACGGGTCTGATGGTCCTGCAGGAGAGAGCTAGGTGGCTAAATCTCACCACCCTCTCTACCAAAGAGAAGGAAGATTTTCTGGACACCCCCATCGCCCCACAAGGGCTGTTTGGTGCTGCCGTTTCTGCGATGCAAAAGAAATGTGAGGAAAAGAAACAGGATGACGAGGCTGAAATTATGCCTCCCCAGACAGGCACCGGTACACCCTGTAGCCCCCCCTCCTCCTCAACGCCAAATTTTTGTCCAAGCTGTGCCCTGCCTGCCCCCAACCTTCAAGATTCCAAAAATGGCGAAACAACAGAGACCTGTCCCTGCTAAAGTTCCGTGGAACAAGAGGCCTGACGCCACTCGTCCAGATCAACTCCCGGCCCGCCTCCACTCAGGTGGGGAGGAGAAGGAAGCGTCTAGCCTGACAGGCTACCAAGACGCAGCAAGCAAACTTTTTCCACTTCCGTGCTTGGATATTCTGCGCATGAAAAAAGAGATGTTCCAATCTGCTCCATGCGCCCCAAAGAGACGGTGTGTTATTCCTGTAGGCAACCAAGATGGCCTGGTGACATGTCTCACAAGCACTGTTCTATGTTCTCAAACATTAAAAATGTTTGCATCCAGGCAGTTTGCCGAGGTCGCAGCTAAAAAAGTTGAAAAACAAAAGATCAATGAATCAACGGGCGGAGACTACTCATTTCGTTTAGGAAATGAGTACCCCCCGTGTTCAAACACTTCCGCCTCAGGTTTCAGTCCCCGCACATGTGCAGTACAAATCTACTCGCGTTTCACCCCAGATCCACTAGAGAGTGAGCTCGTTCCACACATGACGGAGGGGCCTGTCAGCCCGCTGTCACTGAGAATAAAAGATTGGGAGAAATGCACGGAGTCAGACTGGGTTCTGAAAACAATAAGCAGAGGATACAGGCTGCAGTTTGCAACAGTTCCCCCTCACTTTATAGGCATGAGTCAATCACAAGCCAAGAGAGAAGCCACTCGTTTCCTACAGGAGGAAATTTCCTCACTGTTAGAGAAAGAAGCGATAAGAGAAATCCCTCCAGAGCAAAGCAGGAGTGGGTTTTACTCAAGATACTTTCTGGTTCTGAAGAAAGGTGGAGGGGGGTTGCAAGCTATTCTGGACCTGCAGAGTTTGAACAGACATCTCAGAAAATACAAGTTCAGAATGCTGAAGCACGCTTCCCTACTGCGCTTTCTCCACCCGTGAGACTGGTTCACATCAGCTGACCTGAAAGACGCTTATTTTCACATCCCGATTTATCCGCCTCACAGAAAATATCTCAGATTTGCATTCTTAGGGAGATTTTTCGAGTATCTCGTCCTCCCTTTCGGCTTCTCCCTGAGCCCGAGAGTGTTCGTAAGATGTACGGAAGCAGCTGTGGCACAGCTGAGAAGGAGGGGAAACAGAGTTGCCATGTACATTGACAACTGGCTTATCGCAGAGTCGTCTCGAAAAGAGGCTGCAGATCACACAGCCTTTGTGGCTCATCACATGGTGAGCCTTGGGTTTCGGATAAATTTAGAAAAGAGCGTCCTTCTTCCCATCCAAACCATACACTATATAGGCCTGCTGCTGGACTCCACGCAGGCTATGGTGAAACTGAGTGGAGAGAGTGAATGCAATAAAGAACCGCTTGGCTCAGTTCCACGGGGGAACATGGTGTCACCCAGACTCTGCCAACGACTGCTGGGCCTAATGGCTTCAGCCCTGGTGGCTGTTCCCCTAGGCCGTTTACACATGAAGAGAGTTCAGCGGTGGATGGCCAGACAGAAACTGGACTGACACAGCTCTCGAAACATCAGGATCACAGCAGCCTGCACTGCTGCACTTCGGCCCTGGAGAAATGGACATCTCCTGTTGCAGAGAGTGCCCATGGGCACAGTGCAAAGCAGAAAAGTGATTACGACAGACGCCTCTCTGTCAGGTGGTGGTGGTGGTGGTGGTGGTGGGGGGGGGGTGGGTCCTTTGAGGAGAGACCGGTGAACGGGTCCTGGCCCTCCCACATGCTCAGGTTCCACATAAATTATTTGGAACTGTCGGCAATCTACATGATGTTGAGACATTTCCTCCCTCTCCTCGAAAACCATCATGTTCTGGTACGAACAGACAACACAACTGTTGTGGCGTACATAAATCGGCAGGGGGGTCTGAGATCCCAAAGTCTGCACTTGTTAGCTCACAAGCTGGTTCTGTGGAGCAGCAGACACTTCTTGTCTCTGAAAGCCACTCATGTACCGGGGATACGGAACCTGGGGCAGATCTTCTCTCCAGAGGGAACCTCCTGTACGCGGAGTGGAGACTTCACCCAGAGGTGGTCAGGATGATCTGGATGCGCTTCGGGCAGGCCTCGATAGACCTGTTTGCCTCTCAGGAGAACACTCAGTGTCCCATGTTTTTCTCCCTACATGAGCAGGGCGCACCTCTGGGAGTGGATGCATTCGCCCACAGATGGCCACAGACCCTGCTCTATGCGTTTCCCCCTGTGGCTTTCATCTCACCCACACTAACCTGAGTGAGAACGGAGGACCTGGTAATGATTCTGATTGCGCCCCATTAGCCATCGAAACACTGGCTGGCGGAGATCACACAACTCCTTTGTGGAGAACTGTGGCCCCTACCCTTATGCAGAGATCTGCTATCTCAGGCACAAGGGAAGGTTTTCCACCCACACCCGGAGAGATTGTCCCTCTGGGCTTGGCCCGTGAGCGGTCCAACCTACAGGCTGTAGGACTCCCACAGAGGGTCATTGAGACCATTCAGGGCGCAAGAGCTCCCTCAACTAGGTCTCTGTATGACAGCAAGTGGTCTATTTTCAAAAAATGGTGTGGGGAGAAACAGGAAATCCCTTTTCAGAGCTGCGTGACAGTCATACTGACCTTCTTGCAGGACCTGATGGATAAAGGAAAAGCTTTCTCCACCAACAAGGTGTAGTTGGCTGCAATATCAGCCTGCCATATTGGTTTTGAAGGGAAGCCAGTTGGACAGCATCCTCTTGTGAGTCGATTTATGAGAGGCGTGCGAAGGCAAGTTCCCGTCTCTAGGAATCTGGCTCCACCCTGGGACCTCCCGCTGGTTCTGGAGGCCTTAATGTCTTCTCCTTTTGAACCACTGGAGCAGGTGGATTTGAAGGTGGCTACACTAAAAACGGCGCTGTTGCTGGCACTTGCGTCGGCTAAACGTGTGGGTGAAATACATGCTCTGTCTGTTCACCCGTCATGTACCAAGTTTTCCCAAGGGGACTCGAAAGTGACCTTACTCCCTATTCCCATCTTTATGCCAAAAGGTGCTGGGGGCTTTTCTCCCTATTTCTTTGGTTTCCTTCTGCCCTCCTCCCTTCTCCTCAGTGGAGCAGCAGAATCTACATGCACTTTGTCCGGTGCGTGCATTACATATATACATCGACAGGACAGAGACTATGCGAAAGAGCAACCAGCTTTTTGTGTCCTGGGACAAAAATCGGTTGGGGAAGCCCATATCAAAGCAGGGACTTTCTCACTGGATTGTAGGAGCCATTTCCTTAGCCTACAACTCCAAAGGGGCTCTACCTCCTGAGGGCCTTCGTGCCCATTCTACTAGAGGACTTTCTTCCTCATTGGCCCTATTTAAGGGAGTGTCCATTCAGGAAATATGTGCTGTGGCGAGTTGGACCTTCCCTCACACATTCACTCGGTTCTACAAGCTGTGCACACGATATGATATTTGGGAGTACAGTCTGTGGATCATGTTCTGCCTTGCAATCCGGGAGTCAGTATTTTCCCACAGTGAGACACGAAACTAATGCTATGAAAGAGAACTTTAGGTTACCGTCATAACCCCGGTTCTCTGAGTAGCATGAGTGAGTGTCTCACCATACCGCCCTCCTTGCAATTTCGTAGCGAGGAAGAGGTGGTCATTTTAGAATACGGTCAGTGAGGAGCCGGCCTAATTTACAGGTGGGGTTCCCGCCTCCTATACGCTGACAGATTTGTTCCAGCCAATCAGGGCTGGCAGTGTGGAATAAGAGCTTTTGATGAGGTCCCACCTAAGCGTTCCCATAGTGAGACACTCACTCATGCTACTCAGAGAACCGGGGTTACGACAGTAACCTAAAGTTCTGTCAGTCTGCTGCTGCTTGGTTTCTTCTATCGTTTTACATAAAGAGGTTAAAGAAAATGGTCCCACCTACACACAACTATCTGCTGGATCAAATCAAGCTAAATGTTCCTATTGATAATGTCTAAAATTCTAACGTGTCAAATACATTTTACAGAGTAGAATTTGCACGATTAAAAGCTGAAAAACTAAACAGCAGGTAACAGTTTGGTCATGGAGGCATTCATTGATAGAAACAATCTTTTCAAATAATTATGGTCACACCATTAGTTTCATTAAATGTAAGGTATATGTTCATAATGCACATCTGTAACGGACTCTTCAAGCCGCTGATGTGCATCAAAACACCAAAAGATCCTGGCTCTGCACATAACACGTCTGGTTCTGACTGTAGCAACAGGGGAGAAGCTGAACTCGCCTGATGCACGCAGTCCAAAAACTGCAGGAAGATGGGGGTGAAGCCGCTGCTCTGGCTACCCAGGGTCTGTGCGCCACGGTGGCTGAACCTGTGACCAAACGACAACCACTCCTTCTCCACGAGCAACCGGAACCCGTCGAAGGTTCTGTAGTAGGGATCAGAGAGCAGCTGCACCAGGGACACCACCTACAGACAGGAAGTCACACCAAGTCCATCTTAACTGCTCACTCCCAACAAATAAAGCTGATGATTTTCCAGCTCGTTGCCCCGTCCAACCTGTGTGGTGACGTCCCAGCCGTCCTCCAGGCTGACCATGACAGATGAGCCAGAGTCCAGAAGCTCCACCACCAGTACAGACACCTGTAGCACCCTGTGTAGCTGGATGCACATGTGGACACACAGTCACCAGACGGAACAGCTAAGAACAAAAATAAAAGTGTGGTAAAACCAAGACACCAACCAGGGCCATCCACTCCGAGTCCTCCAGGAGGCGCAGGAAGCTCATGTTGGGGTCGGAGGTCGGAGAGCTCGGCACGCAGGCCTTCACCAACTTCTTGAAGCTGTTTTTTACCTGCCGCACGTCACACACCTCGATGGGTATCACCTCCCATTGCTGGAATGAGTCCTGCTTTCCTCCCTGGTGACATCACAGTGATCTGTTCAGGTCGTTTCCCTCCTACATTTATTTAATCTATAACCTTTTTAATCACTATGTAACTACAGGTGGTTTTAGATGCCAGATAGAAGAGGAAAATGATTATCTGGACTAGACTAGATCCCGCTACAGAACACTGATGTTCCCCAAACTGCAGAAGCACAAAGCTTCAGCCTGGAGTCTGGACCCAATCCAGACTGCATGTTTATGCAAATAAAACACTTTTTGTATGTTCACTTTGATCCTTAATATGTAGCCATGGCAATAATGAGAACCCACACACACATGATCTAATGTGGCTGCATCGTCATCATTGTGCAGCGCATTAGCAAAATATGAAAAAACAAACACACAAGAAAATAAATTCTGCTTGTAAACACAGACATTTCTGAGGCCAAGGAGCACATTTACTGCCAGAGCTTAAAAGAAGTTGAAGTTTACAAGGAAACAGACATTTCTTTAGGTTGTAAATGGTTCTAATGAGTCTCTGAGCACCTTGAGCTGGGCTTTGTCCCCGATGATGTAGAGGTAGGCTTTCTGCTGGCGGAGGAACAATGGATCACTGGGTCCCCCGTTGGGCTGAGGGGATTCTTTCCCAGCCAGGCGCGTCCCCACATCTGGGTTGTAGGCACTTAGACGCCCGCTGCCCCGTATACTACCCCATTTACCTGCAATGTGCACAAACAACCACAGACACACAAAGTAAAACACACAAGGAACCAGGATGTAAATACCGAATTAGCAAACACCCTGCTGAAGGCTTTTCTGTGTTAAATGGCCATTAAAAGATCATTCTAGTTACGCTTAGCTGGAATGATCCTTTTAATGTGAATGTGTGTGTGAGCACACTGATCATTGTCACATCAACAGCTACTGACAGCCAAGCTGAAACAGGACAGAGAACAACGATCCAGTTTGATCAGTCAGCTACATGATGATTGAAATTAAAAGAGGAAAGACTCAAAGAGAAAAACACTGAACGTGACGTCAGACGGCTCAGCTGCGGCAGCAGCATGCACACAAAATCATCACAAGCAGTACCACCAGACCATTAGTCTGCAGAGAGAGTGCAATTCCCGAGAGCACCAAACACAGGGAAGCTACTGTTAAACAGATCTGATTGGTTAGACAGGAGTGAAGGAAGGGCTGGGGGCGTGGCCTACTGTACCTCTAGAAGGGGTCCTGGCCTTGCCAGACACTTTGGACTGAGAGAGGGAGCAGACTTTCGCCTTTTGACCAAGAGCTGAGGTCAAACGACAGAGACGGCTGATTAACCCAGGGTAGGTCACTTGCCAACTCTCACACATAACCACAAGCAACCTGAGCTACAAGGGATTCACTGGTTCATCACCCACCACCATGTCAAGCCCCGCAGACTTAAAACAAAAAGGACTTCTGTGATCTGAAATCAACACACAGCTTCCCCTCACCTCCTCTGCTGAAGGTTCCAGGAACATCATCTTTGTTGCCCAGAACCTGCTTCATCAGATCTCCAATTTTGGGCTGTCGCAGCTTATCGGACGACTCTGCGGAGAAGATGATAACCATCAGTCTGCCTCTTTTGTTAGTGATGTTCTCCTAGTGTGTGTGTGTGTGTGTGTGTGTGTTTGCATTAGCACTGACCAGAGGTGTTCATATGTGTGGACGTGAAGCCGCTCAGGGTGTTCCTGCCACTGCTCTCGCTGTAGGAGGGCATGGAGCTGATGATGGCTTGCAGGTATTTCTCCTGTTCCAGACTGGTCGAGTCTGCCTGAGATGGAACTGCACAAAGATAAAAACACACAAATAAACCCCAACTTAAAGAGTTGTTGCATTTATAAATCCAAATGTGTCCAAAGTGTTTCATCACACTTTACTTTGTGATGTTTGACAGAAAAGAATTGTGTACACTAGGGTTGTCATGGTGTGAAAATTTATCCTGACGGTTATTGTGAACACAATTATCATGGTTTTAGGTATTATCGTGGTATTTTTTTAACGTGTTACATTTTCAGACAACTAAATAAACCCTGTATATCAGGGAAAATATTGTCCTCAATTTGTGTCTAAATTTTGCCTAAAATGTGTTATTTTGTAATTATGTTGTTTACTTTTTTACATTTTTTCCCTTTAGTCTTTAAAATACCAATATTTGCCCATAACTTCTTATTTTATGTCTGTTTGATGTCATCATTTAAAAATATTAGATCAGATGATACTCAGTACTCAAGTAGCCTTCTAATCAGATACTTTTTTACCCTTACTTGAGCAGTCCGTATATCAGGAAAATATTGTCCTCGGTTTGTGTCCTTCCAGTGAGCTTTGCAGATTTGGGAAAATGTCATCAGGCAGTAATCATTGTTAAATTCATAATTATTCTCAGAGAGAGACCAACTCTTATCTGCCCCTGGGAGCCCCGTAATGCATAGCGTCATTTCAACATGGGGGTGTCCGCGACACGGTTTATATGCAGGTAGCGGCGCTGCGGCTGCTTTATATAGCGACTCGTTGCATTCTCCCTCAACCCAAATCCTCGGATCAAGCATTTTAGCTAAAACGCTAACGTTAGCTTGCCTTGCGTTGACTGTAGAGTTGTGGGTGATGGTCACGCAGATGTGTCATGAGATTTGAAGCGTTGCTGCCTTTCACAGACACTTTTTCTGCACGTGCTGCAAACAGGATAGCCGTCTTCTATCAACTGTCCCTCGGCATTCTTCAAATATCCAAAAAATGCCCGTACTTCCGACTTTGTCTTCTTTGAGGGATAATAAATGTCCTGAGTGCTGCCGTCTCCTCCTTTGGCCGTTATTTCAGCTTTAGCTTCAAGAAAGTTTTGGTTGTAAACAACAAAGTGCGCATGTACCGCCGGCAACTTCAGCAGATGATACGGTGGCTGGTAAGGGTCACCGCGCCTACACCACAGCTACGGTAACCCACCAAGATAATATAGTTTTTTAAAAACAAGACGGTTATTATTATTGTCAACTTTTTTACCGGAGTTTACCACTACACCGGTTACCGTGACAACCCTAGACACGTTTTAAAGCAGAATCTCGTTTCTGTGAGCTCCTGTTGCTGGTTATAAAATCTTAAAACACTTAAAAACAACAGACCTGTGGACAATTCAAGGAAAGCCACAAAAATGCCTCTAAAGCAGTAAAAACACCGACATTTTGCTCTCTTTAAGAATCAGCCGACGCAGATGTGTGTACCTGCAGTGGGAGCGTTGGGGGACTTGAAGAAGCTGACAACCCCTTTGGCGTGAAGGCCTGCTGAGCGCAGCAGGACCGCCTTGGTTCTCGAATGCCTCCAGCACACAACAGGAAAGCGATTTTGTCGGTAGCAGCGGCAGATTCGTTGGATGGCGGTGTCTGGAATGCTCTGAGGGATTATCAGCAGGCCGGGGTAGCTGGAACAGATCAGGAATGTTTAAGATGCTCGCTCAGGTGTCCGTGTTCATCAGTGGACCCACCTCTTACCTCCTGCAGACGGTGTACATGCGATTCACTGTGGAAATCCTGAAGGGCTCGTTCTTACTACGAGTCAAGCTGTTACTGAGCGTGCCCAGACCGAGACGCTGGTAGTCACGACAGCAGGCACGCTCCACAACGTTGCTCATCGTCTGCCTGTCTGAGGAGCGGATGGTGGAGGAGAGGGTGAGGGCGCCCTGATCAACCTCCTCTGAGACTAGACACACAAATATACAACTTTTATAACAAATATTAATGTGGATTAAACAGGTTCTGACTAAACTCAAACCAGCTGCAGTCACAGTGAGTGCTGCTCCAGCCTATTCCAGCTCTGAAGTTATAAACTTCATAACTTTAAATGTATTCTGAGAGCCTCCCCCAAAAGCCAGACCTGTCTTTGTCCAACTGTCCTATCTAACCTTTAACTAACCCTTTAGATTCTGTGATGTAGTGCTCGTCTCAGTGGGACTGAGGCTCCCAGGAATTCTGTAAAATCCTAAGAACTTTTTCCTCTTGTGAAAAATCTTTTCCACTGCAGAAAAACCAGATTGAACTGGTTAGGAAGTGACTGAGCTGATGTCTTTCCTCTGTGGCTGCTCACCAGAATGACCCAAACAACAACACAAAAAACAAAAACATTGCTTTTACAGAAGTAGTCACATTTCTGATGATCAGTTAATTGGTGTACATTGAATTCACACTGAAGCAGTTAGGGGCTGCACAGTGGTGCAGTGGTTAGAGCCTTGCAGCAAGTAGGTCCTGGGTTCGCTTCCCAACCTGGGATCTTTCTGCATGGAGTTTGCATGTTCTCCCTGTGCATGCGTGGGTTCTCTCCGGATGCTCCGGCTTCCTCCCACAGTCCAAAAACATGACTGTTAGGTTGATTGGTCTGTCTAAATTGTCCTTAGGTGTGTTTGTGTGTGTGCATGATTGTTTGTTCTGTGTGTCTCTGTATTGCCCTGCGATGGACTGGCTCTCTGTCCAGGGTGTACCTCACATGATTGCCCATTGACCGCTGGAGAAGGCACCAGCCCCCCGCGACCCTACGTGGACAAAGTGGGTTCAGACAATAGATGGATGGATGAAGCAGTTAGAGCAAACTTAGTTTTTGGGGTTTTTGTCAGTTCGAATTGACAAGAAACCAAACAAGTCCAGTTGCCTTCATCTGAACCCTTTTGGGTCTTTCCTACCAACCGACCTACTAAAGTTACGATGTTTAGCTGCAGCTAAAACAATAAACAGATCCCAAGGTCAGATTTCACTCCTCATCATTACCTGAGATTTCGTCCTCATCCAGCTCCGACTGGAAACTGCTCCGGTTCTCCACACTGGGGGGGGAATACTTCTTCCTGGTCACATACTGCCGGTTGATGGTTCTCTTGGCGGTCTTAACCAGGTTTTTGGAAAGTGTTCTAAAAGAGAAAGCATCAAACATCTTTAGGGTAAAGATTCATTCATCATCACGATACATTCAGAGAAACTTCATGTTGGGTCTTTCAGATCTGAAGAGGCATTTCTGATGGACTGTTGTCCAAACATTCCACAGGGTTAGACACCCACTTAAATCTCTCTCTCGCACACACACGCACGCACGCACACGCGCGCACCCGCACCCACACACGCACCCGCACCCACACACACCCACACCCACACACACACACACCCTCCCACTGTCTTTATGGGTGACCCCGCGAGGAAAGTTGACCATTGAGCAGGATTGATGGTTTATCCCTTGAGGTTCACTTGGCACTTATGTGGGGAAAACCGGAGTACCCGGAGGAAACCCACGCATGCATGGGGAGAACATGGAACTCCACGCAGAAAGGCCGCAGCCGAGCCGGGTTTCGAACCTGCAACCTTCATGCTGCGAGGCAACAGTGTTAACCACTGTGCCACCATGCTCCCCCCTCACCCCTGCCACATGGACCCAAGGGATAAACCATCAACCCTGCTCAATGGTCAACTTTCCTCGCGGGGTCACTCCCATTAGGACAGTGGTTATCAGACAAAAACTTAGTGGGAAAAGTTCTTGTTTCAGAGGCAGAGAGCGAGCGTAGTTAGAAAAGGCTTAGAGATTTGTGGCTCAGACTTTAAGAAAAACACTAAAACTAGTAACTGAAGACGTTGATCAGATATTTAATATTAACCAGCAGAAAATCATCAGGTTTTAGGTTAAAATGGTAAAGAAATATGAGCAGGAAACAGCTTCCAGAATGAATCACAGTAAAAACCTTCCCCACGTGTTTTCGATTGGGGGTATTAAAAACCATTTCTAGAATAAAGACAGAATGTTTACGATCCAGCCCGAAAATGTGAACCAGAATAGACTTTGTTCAGTTTTTATTATTATTTTAACAAAGAGCTCTGACTGAGCTTTTACCTTTTTATCTACAAAATAACAAAAAGGTCTGGGATCAGTCCCAAGTGAGGTCTTCACACACACAGCAATAGAACTCACAGGACTTCCTTCTGTCCTTCACAATAAGAGCCTCAAACATTCTTCAACAAACTTTCTTTTCTTTTCAATGGCCCAAATTCACAGGAACAATCTGATTCTTTAGAGTATAGAGCCGAGAGAAGTTTGGCATTTAAATTCAAGCTTAATTAAATGAAATTTGAGCTCAACTAGCCAACATGGTACGGCCGTGGCTGATCCTACGATTCCAAGGTCATAGGATTGAGCCCCAGTCCCGGCAGGCCATGTGCCCAAGCATGTGATATAAATTGCAGCCCACTGCCCCTTACTAATGTAAGGATGGGTCAAATGAAGACAAAAAAAACCCTCTACTGTAAAGTCTGTGAAACCAGGTACTGTCATTATCCCAGGTCCTTTTTTAAAGGTGTAGATCGCTGAAAAATCAGTTTATAATTATTTCTGATTATAATCGGTCACTCTGAGTTTTTCATGCAGGCTGAACATTAAACACGTCTCCTACACCTATCTGCTGCATTAGCTTCTGATAGAAAATAGATGCTGAAACTCTAGGGCCTTGAAAGCCTGACAGATCTACGGGACACTATCACTTAACATTCATGGGCTCACCCATCTTGACTCGAGATGGGGAAGGCAGATGTTGGTTTAGAGTCCAGGAAACAGCAGAGAAGGACTCGGCTGGTAGAAGCTGAAGCTCCTTTAGGCTTGTGTTATTTGTGGAGATATAAATCAACGTTGCAGAGAAAACAGAGTCAGTGATGGAGTCACATTGCTACTTTCCAATCCAGATGTCCAAATATCAGGAAATAAGACTCCAAATCCTGTCAGCTGAAACTACTTTCTCCTCCAGCTGAATGCTAACGCGGAGGTGGGAGCTAAGCTAACGACGGTAGCAACCTAGCTACAACTGGAGTTAACTGTGCATAACACCAGAGCTTCTGAGTCAGAGATACGCCGGGCTGACCGCTGGATAAAACCGGGTGGAACACAGAGGTCTCCAAGAACTCCACAGAGGTCTCTGAGACCTCCACAAGCCGGCAGCCGCACAGCAAACAAGCGCCGCTGCGATCTGAGATGTGCAGAGCTGCCGCTGGGGAGAACCGGGTGGAAAGGTTTCCATCCCAGAGCTCCACAAGCCGTCAGCCCACGCAGCAAACAGAAGCCGCGATCAGACAGAGATGCGCCGAGCTGCAGGGAGGGGAGAACCGGGTGGAAAACATCGGTCCCCCGAGAGCTCCACAAGCCGATAGTCGGAACCCAGCTCCACCAACATGTTATATTTCAACCCATTTTCTAAAGTGCAGCATTATGTTAAATGCAATGGGTTTTACCCTATTACATTTAAATTTCATGGTTAAACAGTACATGTTAACATCTAAGCTCAGCAGTGACCTAAAATACATAAATATAATTTTACTTACCGAAAAAAATGAAGTGGAGACTCCTTGGACGCTTTATTAGTGCAATTAATGCCACAGCAAGTCATTTTGTCCAACAATTGCACAAATAATATCCAAAGAAGAATGCACAAACACACAGACTCAAAATCCCGGAGCAGTTTCCAGGCCAGACCGAGGCTCTACTGAGGACTTTCCACGGAGCTAGCTCTGTGGTCACGTGGGTCTGATGCTCATTAATTATTCAGAATTTTAGGCTTTTAATACACTTAAACAGAAGAGTGAGAAAAAATTCACCCCCCTCAGAGTTGTCATGAGTGTAAACTAGATAATTTAAACAAAAAACACGTTTTGGAACCAGGCTGTAAACATGTTTATTTCTGCTGTGAAATTGGTATTTTTAACATGGGAGTCAATGAGGATTTGCTCGTTTCTGACACCAGCGGATGAGGGTGGAACTGCAATTTATTTCATTTCCGGGTTTGCCTCAATTTTAGAGCCGCATTGTGGGGGCTTGGTGTGAAATTGTTAAAAGTCAAGTTAATTTTGAAGAAGTAAAACATTTTTTCTAACTTGGTCATTTGATCAAAAATTAGTTGTTGTTTTAAACAAGGCGGTTTAATGTTTTGTGCATGATAACATTTTCTTCCTTACTTAAGGGACTGGTTCTTGTCCTTGGCCTTGGGCTCCAACACCAGCTTGGCACTCTGACCCACCGTGAAGGCGAAGGTACCCTGGACATGCTGAGGATAACGCAGCTTGTGCAGGTGTTTCCTGAAACCTTCAGCCAGGTCTGATGCAACCTCTTCATCAAACGCAATCTTGATCAGCTGCAGATGAAAGAAACAAGGATTTTCTGTCAGCTCCAAGCTCCCGATGTAGATGTTCAGAGAGTTTGAGTAAGACGGAGAGATCAAGATACCTGAAAGGTGCAAGATCGTAGCTGGAGCCCCTCCTGGACAAACTGGTCCATGGATAATGTGACTGAGATTCTCTTCTCCTTAGTTAGAGAGGCGATGGGGAAGGAGCGGGTCACTATCTGCTCACCCACTGTAGAAAAACACAACACAGAAACAAAAAGAGACAAGATAAGCAGGTGTACAAATCCAACAAACCTTGGAGAACCTTTTCTCTCTCTCTCACCCAGTGGGTCGGACGGTGTTCCCTTGAAAATAAGGCGGTAGGTTGTAAGAAAGATAGCGCCCTCAGCAGGAAGTAGAGGCGGTCCTCCCATCTGCCCTGTTGACTCTTCTCGGCCATCTGGGATCAGGTGAACCCGCATGCCGTCCATCACCAGCTCCTCACCAGGTAACAGAGTCGGCCTCAGCAGCTTGGGCTGCACGAAGAAGAAAAAAGAAAAGAACAGAGATCATCCAAAAGTGAACAAACGCAGAATTTGTTGATGCATCTTTTTTATTGCTTTTAACCATGTTTGGATTTCTATCTAAACCTTAAATAGACATGAGTCAGGGCAACACTAAAGGGCATGTGAGGGAAAAAGCACATCAAACGCCAGAGTCGTGCTTTCGCAGCCATGCTGGTGTTACTGGGCTCTGTACTGTTTATGAAGTTAATCATAAAGTATAAATAACCAAACCACACCACAGTCAGGGAGATCGTGACCTTTGTTTTTAAATAGGGTCATAACTGAAATTAATAATGAATATAATTAATTAATGTTTGTCAATAAATCCCTTCATCAAGGTTTTCACACAGCATCATGGGGTTGTAGTTCTGCCAAAACAGATATAAATCCTCAGATAAACTATAAACTAATGCAGCTGGTGCATTTTTCAAAAGGAAGAGTTGATTCACAAAAGTACAAATTTAGTACAACTGAGGAAACCACGTAGTAAACCTGAATGTGTTCAAGTTTCTTTAAGGTTTAAAAGATGACTAACTTTAAAGACCCTGTGGAAACTCAGAGTGCTTATCTAAATAATAAAGCAGTTTGCGTAAAGCTCAGCGTAGCACCCCTCCCTCTCCAACATGCTGCATGCAGAACCCTTCAGTCTGAAGGCACTCGGCTCTAAAGAACCTCGAGGAGCTGCAGCACACCGGCTGGGCTCCTCCAGCTTCCAGAGTTCACCCAGCATGCACTGCTCAGGCGTGCCGTGAGTCACACCGCTCTGTCTCTGGTGGACAGACGTACCTTCCGTGACACTGTGAGCCTGAGCTGTAGGGATTGGTGGAGAGGGGAGTGGGCTGGGCTGGCTGGGGTTCTGCAAGGCCTTTGTCCAGTGGGATGTAAAAAAAGGAATTGGTTACCTTTTGGATCGGAGGCAGTCTCTTACTCTCTCTGTGGACTGCATCTAGCGTCTCGATGTGCATCTGTACGATATCTGCAGAGACACAGGGTGGAATGAAGCTCCCATGTTGCTCCTGGTGTTCCACACAGACACCGGCGAATGTAGGAGCGTACCTGGTATCATGATGTGGAGAGCCTTCAGGTGCTCGTTTGTCACTCCGCTCTCGTTGCACACTTTATCAACGAAGCGGTTGATAAAGCGCACCACTGAGTTGGCCACATCTGAACTTTCTGCATCCTCAAAGCCACTCTCTGTGTCATAGCTCTCCGCCATACTGCCTGCAATACTGAGAGATAAACAAACCCGATGGAACACTTTTTTCTGGACTCTAAACAACCAGACAGACGAGTGTCTGGCAGTTTAAAAGAAACCCTGGTAGGTTCATCACTGTACCACCCTCTTTTGTGAATGACTGATGGGATCTCGGTCAGACCTTTTTCCCCCTCTTTACCTATTTGTGACGTAGCTGTTGCTGACGCTCTCCACGTCACCAAGCCCGGAGCTCCTCAGCAGCCGGTTCTTGCTGGTGTCCAGCGGCAGCAGCAGGTAACTCATCCTGTTGGCGTAGTGGATGGCCTGGCTGAATACAGTGCTCTCCTCCTTCTGCACGCGCTCCATCTGCAGCTCCTTGCTGAGCGTCAGCCACAGCCGGTTCTGCTCTGCAGCCAGCTCTAAGGCACTGACTTCTCTTCTGCTTCCCGACCCATCCTGCTGCCCGTGACGAGAAATCAACATCAAATGTAACTGATCTGCACCCAGGCTGAGATGCTGATCAGCTTAGGACCAGAAGCTCAACTTTAACAACACAACATCAAATCAGTCGTACAGGGGGAGCAGAGGAGACAATTACAGAGTTGTTCTGCTGATCTCCACCATCCGTCTCTAGGTACAGGGCCTTGATGTGGTTCTGGACATCACTGTAGAACATGGCCTCCCAGAACTGCATGTTTGTCCACACCATGTGCTCCTGGACACAGCTGTAGGCAAACTGAGTGATGCCTGCCCCCAATTTCTGTCCAATCAAAACACAGAGACAGTTTTGAGGGAGAAGCTGAGTCAATGTCATCTTATAGTTCTATAGTTGAGGAAGATCTCAGAAGCCTTGTGAGAGACAAGTTCCCTCACTCAGGCAGTTAGAAACGTTTATGAGACAAATGAGACACAAACAGGAAAAGTGGTGACCAACTTACTCGGCAGAAGGCAGTGATGAGGGGGAGCAAGGCTGCTGCAATCCCATGCTCATCCATATGTGAGCAGTCCTGCACAGGAACACATGCAAAATCAATTCAGGCAGAAAGAAAAGATCAGTATCCAGAAAAGATGAATTACACATGTGATCTTTCATTAAGGTTAAAACATTCATGCCTCTCCCTTCCAGTCCCACCCCACCTGTTCTCTGCTCTCAGTTTTAAAATCTCCAGTTGGTGTAACTGGTGGAGGTGAACCAGGACAATATTACAGAATGGTTTAAATGAGTTTAAGCGCTGACATTAGGAGGTGTGCCGTCTCTCCGGACGCTCACCTGTAAGGTGCAGTTCATCATGCGCACAATGTAGTCAAACTGCTGGTCGTCCAGTACGGCCCGGTTCTGCAGGACGTGTTGGTTTAGCTCCTGGGTCAAACAGACTCGGGCTGTGCGACCTTTCAGTGCTCGCAGAACTGCTGGCATCAGCTGAGCAAACAGAAATGTTAACGCCATTTTTAACATAGTTAAACATTCTCAAATGTCACCATCCATAAAGTAAAAGTAAAACAAACACTGACATGGCAGATCTCTCAACCCTCACCTTCTTGGCTTCCAGCATTTTGTTCTCAAAGATGTATGTGATGCAGTTCCTGACCACCTCCAGTCTGCGAGCGCTGTTTGCCATCACGTTACTGTTCCTGTCCACGATGTCGCCTGTGGGGAAGGAAGCTCGTTCATTACCACTGACCTGAACTCCTCACTGAACCCTCACTCGGAGGGCGAATAAAAAGTTCACACAGGAAGTGTGAGCCCAACAGAAGAACTTGGTTTGAACATATTTTTAGTAACTAAAGACTCAAACTGAACAACCGCCTCTGTTCCAAAGACCCCACCAAGTGCTTTTTTGGATTCCTAGTTTGATTCTACTTAGTATTTCAGTGAAAAATGTTTTTAAAAAGGCCAAAAATGTTTTAGTTCATCTTTGTTGAGGACTTGAGTGAAGCAGCATCAGCAGAATAGCTTCCTCGTCTCCCTCTTCATTTGTTTGACGTTCAAATCATGGGACAATCTGCTAGCTTTCACGCTGGTAATGGGGTTTAATCAAAGCTAAACTGGCAGATTACACGTTTCCATGGCAACAAAGGCAAACACACACTGGACCTTGGTTGTACCAACAGATGTCAGGACGACACAGCAGAACATTAACAAACAGAAATCCGCTGGTTGTACTCTGGAACTCATGAAGACGCTAACAGACATTTTCATTGTCGCTCCGTCCCTGCCTGTCTTGTTTAAGGGGTCAACTATTGTCCCCGTCTCTAAACATCCAGCTGCAAAAGAAAACCGTTCAGTCACTGATTGCTCAGTTGTCATGTGTGGAACTGCCTTTGGGCCACATCATGACTCAGCAGACATGACTGCAGACCTACAGCAGTCTCCACACAGGAATAACCAGTCTGATGTAATTGATGTCAGCTGTCATCCAACCTTCTGCCACTCACATGGAGCTTCAGGACTTTTTTGGACTTCCGTTGTGCATCAAACACCATATTTCTACAGACACTAGTAAACAAACTAATATTTCTAGGACTGAAACAATCATTCTGATGGTAAGAGCACAGTCTCTCCCCAAGCATGTGTCCTGAAACCCCTCAGAAACACTCACCTCACAAACTGTTGCTCCACAACTGCAAGATATCCTGGTAATCACTTTCAGTGCGTTTACATGTGCATCCAGGTCAATCTAAGTCAATATATGACAATAAACTGGGAGCCTTTATCCTAGTTTACATGTATTTTAAAACACCAAACTGTCAAATGAAGTTTGTTCCAATCTGCTACGATAGATGGCGACACGTGCCCTTTCATGTAGCCATTTTTCTGGGTAGCTTATAGCAACACAAATAATAAATAAAACTCTGGTAGGAGTGAAGCAGGTGGAGTAAAAATAGGACAGGAACATGGCTGAAGGAATGGACAACAACAATGCTGCAGCGTAGCTTATTTGGTACGTACTCTACTGTTGGATGGTGTCACATGTGTTACTTGGAGGCAATGATATTATCAGAAGACTGCGGACTCGTCATAGCCAGAAGGTGAGTGTTCGACTGGTACCAGCCCGACCGAGCTGTTTACCTGCAGATGAAGTCGGGTCTTGTAGCATTATCTGGGTGCTTCAGCACGATTTGAATCAGTTCGCCTTCAGCCAGAATAACGCACTCATGTGCATTTCAAAGACTTCAGACGCTTTCAGGCAATAGTTTGGTTTTCTGATGCTCATGCACATGTGCCAAGTGTGACAACAAAAGCAATCAATGGGTCCAATCTATCCAGCCTGGAAACTACCTACAGCAGTATCAGCTCACCTAGCGGTGGCCCTGATGGCACCATGCTCTTAATCTCTGCCTTGACCACAGGAGGTGCGTTTTTTAGCCTGGCAGCAGCATGATCGATGAAAAGCTGCACTCCGACCTCATCCAGAGCAGGAAAGGTGGTCTGAATCTGTGAGGTGTTCTGACCGTTGTCTGATGGTCTCTGGATTTTGTGCATGGCCACAGCAGGGTAGGGGTTCTCCTGGAAGGACACCAAAGATGAAAAATAAATAAATAAATAAAAAAGACAAATCCCTCTGGGATTAATGAAGTATTTTTGAATGGAATAGAAATGGGTTTGGACTACTGCAAAAACATCTTAAGCTACTGACATTTTTAAAGAGTTGCTCTGCTAGCTCCTTGATGTGGTTCATGACTTTGTGTGGGCAGGCCTCCTCTTGTCGTATTCGCTCCACCTGGTTGGCAACAAGCTATGGAAACACAACAAACTTCAGCATCTCTACACCACACACGGAAATATTTTTGTTTTACCATGCAGAAAATGCATATTTGAATTTCTTTATTCTATTTTAAAAGGCCTGTATCACCATATTTTAGGCACAATATAGGACAAAATATTACTGTTGGCACTATTGAGATGTAATTTTTTTATGAAACAACTTAATTTCGTGACTCATTCCTTCAACCTGGAAATAGGATGCTTGGGTTAGATAAAACCACGCTTCCCCTTGTGTGAACTCCACAATAATACACAGCCGCAGACCCGGAGACTGCAGATTCACCGTCATGTCCCACTCAGCTGTTATATGAACAGCAGTTTGTTTATTTTCCTGTAATGTATGCTAACTGTTGCCCCCTCACATCATCAAACAGATCAGTGGCTCTGTAAGGAGGGCCCCTCTCCGACACGAAGCCCGCAAACGCCATGCCGTCTAACACCTTGGTGAGGAAGTCGTCCTCCGTCAGTGCCCTTTGACCCAGGAAGGCCGCCTGTAGAAACACAGCTGACTGTTAGCTTCTCACACAGAGTGTAGAGTTACTTCATTATGTTCATGTACCTTATGGAAGCGGATCACAGGCTCAGGGTGGATGCGGATTATATGTAAACACCACCGGTAGCCATGGAAAAGCTGAGCAAACAGCCACAGGAAAACTGCTCGGATTTCCTTATCCTGAAATAAACACCAGTTAGGTTGTCCGAGACCTGCTGGTCTGAAAGTAAAGGCGCTAAAAAGATCTTTCCTGTTGTTTCTACTGCTGTTCTTAAAATTAGGCACACAAATAACCACAAAACAAATGAAAGAAATGAACAAAACATTTTTTCTTGCCTGAATCTTTAGTGCAGAAGGTTGTACGGAGTGTGGGGGGAACGCATGATCAGCAACTTCCAGCTCTGGGTCCAAAGCCTGCAAGAGCAAAGACTCAAAGCTGTCAGAAACCATGTGGGGCGACCTTTTCCTGCCCTTCTGGACCTGATCCGAGGTCAGATAAAAGTCTGAAATAACCAAGACTCAGCGAGTTGAAATAATAGCAGCACAAACGACTGGATCAACCTAAAGATTTGATGTTTTTTAATCTAATTTGGAACAATCAATATATTTTCATCATAAAAGCATTTAGCACTGTATTTAAATTATCAGGCTACATTCACTCTGTAGGTCTCAATAGTCAATTCAGATTTTTTTTAAATAAGATATGATTTTTCTGTGAGATTTTCCACATCATGGCTTAAATGCAACACCCACCAGACTCCAGTGTGAACAGCGTACGGCCTTGATGTGACCCCCGTGTGCAAAAGAGGGCGTGCAGCATGCATCGCCACACGGAGGCTAGTAAACATGGATGTAAGAGAGGATTAGCGTGTGAATCATTACTAAAGTTGTTGTTCAAGGTGAAATGACGAAATAGGGTTCGAGTGATAAAGAGGAGCTTGTTTTGTCGATTGTTTACATTTGATCTCGCTGTTCCTCTTATGCAGGCTTGTGAAGTCTGTCACGCGTCAATGACGTAAAGGTCAGATGAAATGTGACCTGAGTGTTCAGACTGAGGTCACTCTGAAAAACAGATGTGTATCTGATTTAGGACCACATATAGAAGTGATCTGGGTCAATGATGGTGATGTGTAGATTGTCATGAAAAATCAGATCTGTGTCAGTCTGTCTGTGGTGTGAATTTAGCCTTTGGGGATATTTTGTGGATCTGTTAAAGGTCCTATATAGTTCTTTTGACCATGTTTTATTGTTATTTCCTCGTGAAAAACACACAAAGCAGTTTCTGGCTTCATGCATTTTCCTGTCTCAGCTGCTTCTTCTGTTTAGCTCTGCACATTTTTTCTAAGCCAATGCATTCAGCTGGATGGGCTGATGAAATGCATGAAAAGTCTGTTTTTAAGGTTTATCTTGAAATTTATTGTCATTCATTTTGACCAAAGCTTATAAGACACGAGTTAGATTTCATAATTTGAATACATTTCACCTGGAAAACTCACAGGAACTTTTGGGACCCTGATAGTTTAGAATCAAGTTCCTCCCAGTTGTCTTTATTCAGAGACCAGCGCCTCTAACACACTAAACTTGTTTCAACCCACTTATTCAGAATGAGCAACACAACAGTCTCCAGGTTTAAAGTCATACAGCACACAGGGCAGCTACAGGCAGAAAAACAAAAACAAGCAAAACGATCCCTAAATTCCACAATGACATGATTCATTTTGGATTTATTTTTAATATCATGACCCGAGCCAGTGGGTCCTAGTTCAGGGGCTTTCCGCAGAACCACTCTGACACAGAAAATCTACTGAAGATTTGCTGACATGAATCAATGGAAACACATAAAAATAATGCCTTTTGCAACCTAAGGGGGCAGTCTAATTACTGGCAGCTCTCCATGAAGTGAACCTATACATCAACCCTAAATGGAGCCAAATAACAAAACAACCTCAAAATAAATAAAAAACGTGAACAATAAAATAAACACAACACACTTTGGCTGCTTTTCTTGTGGTTTCTGTAATAATTGGTCAAAGGTCATGAAGTGTTTGGATTACAGGCATTTAAACAGCAATGTTGCAGAGGGCTGCAGACACACAACATGCAAAAAATGTTTTTGATTGACGTTTGTCTTTAAATCCAAAGTGTTCCAACACAAATGAACTATTGTTTCTGTGTAATAAATACCGCCGTTGTTTGCCAAAATGTGATTAAAGATTTGATTAACTGCACACCCCAAATGAAGAGCATAGTTACATTATAAGTAGAATAAAACTACACACCACAGAACGGTGCATTCACTATCATAGGAAGATTTATACTTATAATTAAAGAATAAACGTTACGAGTCAAGAAGTTATTTCCTTTGGTTGAAAAAAATCATACTCATTAGAATGAATTGAGATTTATGATTGAAGGGTTAAAGAATTTAAATGAAAAATAAAGTTGGTGCGGTCTACCTTCTGGTTTCTGTCTATTTATATATCCTAAGAATAACATAATGATAAATGTGACTTTTCGGCTCATTTATAATTTTAAGCTGCAATGGCACATTTGGAAAAAAAATTAGCAGAAAATTTTTTTTCGTGCCTCCAACAACGTTCTAACATAGTATAGATATAAATATATTGTGGATACATTAAAATGAATAAATAAATAAAATACAATTTAAAAAAGGCCCAAAAAAACCTGATGAAGTTGTTTTCTCGTTTTCTTTGTCTAAAACCCCCCGCCAATAACACGTTTCAGACCAAAAGCAACTATAGGACCGTACGGTTTTCCTGGGTCCTCTATACATAACACACTCGTTACGCATTCATTACGCACTTTAGGACAAACTACCAAAGTCCCAAAAACAAAAACATCATTTGAACTCATGGACAACAAAAGAAGTACCTAAAAAACCACGACTGGTGTTAAGAGCTCTCATTTCCTCTGGCTATCTGGGTGTCCCGTTTCCTGCAGAAGCGCCTCAGGGAAGATACCCGAGGGGTGGGGTGAGTATTCCAAAGTTAAAGTTAAAGTCCCATTAGTTGTCACACACACTGATGTGTGTGTGAAATTTGTTCTCCGCATTTGACTCATCCCCTGGGGGAGCGGTGAGCTGCAGACACAGCCGCGCTCGGGAATCATTTGATGGTTTAACCCCCCAATCCAACCCTTAATGCTGAGTGCCAAGCAGGGAGGCATTGGGTCCCATTTTTTCAAAGTCTTTGGTATGACCCGACCAGCAATCGAACCCTGATATCCCAGTCTCAGGGAGGACACTCTACCACTAGGGCACTGAGCGTGTTTGCGATGAAAACCTTGCTTGTTTGAAGATTCACCATATCAGCTTTAAGTCCCACAAATTCACTGTGGTGCATTCTCTGAATTGTGAGAAATTATTCATTAAAACATTCTAACTGCTTTATGAGTACATTTCTTTTTGGAGAAAAAAAAACAAAAACAAAAAACATAACACTCATGAGATAAAAGTTCTGACACTTTCTTTTGTACAGCCTCCTGACACAGATTTGCTATGTCTGAGCTAAGAATGCTAACTTGAGCCTTTCCCTAAATAAACAAGTCCTGTCCTTTGACTCAGTAAACAGAAAAACTGCAGAAAACCCAGATCAGTGCAAGCAAGTGGGTTTTTCTACACAAGCAGTAACCAGAAAATGTGAATCACTCTTTTGTTACTGCAAACCTAAAGGTTTGAACCTGGATCATTACAAACAGGGCCAAGTGTTTTCCCAGAATTGATTGAGAGCAATCACATTTTGTGAAACATTTGTTAAGTTTCTGTCCAGATGGTCCTTAGAAACCTTAACTTCTATGTGGTTATAGCTGCCAAATTCACTAAGAGACTTTAGCTTTGTTTCCATTGCTGGAACTTCAGGGTTATTTTTGGGATGGGGAAATTGACTAGGAGATATGTCTCAGTCCTCTCACCTGTTGTGTCTCTATTCAAATTCAGCCCTTTCAGAGCTTTGCACAGATGTCAGTATACCACGACTGCTTTGGCAGTGAGTGATGTCACTGATGTGCACCAAAAAGCATTTACAGTAGCATTATAATAATAAAAGTTTTATTCTATCAAAGTATATCATAATTTCATCCATTCAGAAGACGAGAGCTGCTGTGTGATGTGATGTAAAATGTGTGAATGACAGCACCACCTATGTTGGGTATTTTTATAATTGTAAATTTTTGAGGCCTAAAAGATGCCCATTTTGTGTTATTAACACTTCATGAATCTCTTGTGCCTGTTTATGAAAGGTTGAGCAGAGAAGCATGTTTGCAGTCAAGGATGTTGATTGTGGATTTCCAGGATGTTGATTGTAGATTTCCAAGGAAACCTCTGTACCTCTGTAACCTGAGAAGGCCCGCCTTCTCCTCCATCCTTTGTGAATAAAGCCCCTGGCGAACTGGGAGCACATGGGAGTGACGTGGGGAAGCCTCGGAGGAGGTTCCTCTACGTTAACTCTCCATTTATTTTGGGGACTCAGGGTAAAATGTCTTCCTTGTTGTCATGTGTGTTTATTTCAGGTTCCAGGGTTATGGAGATTAAATATTACCTAACATTCTGGTCTCCTGATGGAGACCGCGGGTATGCAGAGCTGGTGAGGTGAAGGCTTTGAGGCTGGAGCAGAATGGGGGCTGGTTGGTTAAGTCCAGCTTCTCGCATGTTGATTCGCCCACATGGACATTACAAATAATCTCTCTCTCTCTCTGTGTGTCGTCGTAATATGGGATAAATCTAATTACCTATCAACCTACAAAAGTGAAAAAGAAGCCCCTATATTGACCCTTTTTAATAAGAGTGATGAAATTTGGTACACTTGTAGAACTTGCCAATACGCACAGAAAAGTCTCTTGCACCCATGGTCAACAACAAACAAGAAGTCGGCCATTTTGGATTGAATTAGCGATTTTGACCCCGTTTTGGTCGATTGTAGGGTCTCTATTTGATTGAACAGTTTGGTCATTTTTTGCATTATCATCTTAAAATATGTGTGCGATCGATCTGATGGGATGGGCGATTGAAATGAGAAAATAAAATTTATTTTTTGTGAATACTGAAGGGGCGGGGCCAGGCCCCGAAGTTCCATCACTCGCCAAAAAATGTAAAATAGCTATGATTTCATAAATGAAAAAAATTACAGTTACAAATTTTTCTATGGACATTCCTCATCGGTCCCCAAAAGCAAATGAATGGTCGGTTGATGATGTTACACAAGCCCTGCCCCCTTAGGACCAAAAAGGTCAAGTTTAACTTGGAAATTTCCCAAAATTCCTGATTTCATATAATCACCACAAACTTGTAGCAGGTAACTGAAGACAAGTTGGGGTTGGTTGGCGTCACTTTACGGGACCTTTCAAAAGACAAAAGAAAGACGGGGCTGTGATGGCGCGGCTAAGTCAGACGTAACGCCATGGCCATACGTTAGCCTCCCATTTTGTCAATTCTATAGCTATTGCCACAAAATTTCTGGTGAGTGATCCTAGTACAAGCCGCAGTAAAACTTGTCATCAAAAGTCGGTGAGTGTGGCCAATTCTTTGAAGTAGCACCCCAAGCACCATTAACTGTGCCAAGTCATGCTTTACCTGAGGATTGTGAAATTTTGTACACTTATGTAGTGTCTTGGAACCTACAAAAAAACTCTCTTGGAGCCATGCTCCATATCCCACAGGAAGTCGGCCATTTTGGTCCAAGTACGCCATTTTGTGCTTTTTGCACATGGTAAAGATATGCCAATCCCCAAGCACCCTTAACTCCCATCGTCTAAACTTCTGCTGAATATTCTTAAGACATAGCTGGAAAAACAGAACCTACAGATTTGTCAAAAGTCTAACGGTGTGGGCGTGGCTAGGCCTCAAACATTGACCTGTCACAACACCATGCTTTACTCTCAAAGCTCCCAAATTGACTCCTTTGACCTAATCAACATGAAACTCTGGCAAATAGCAGTAGACATGTTGGGGTCTCTTGGTATCCAGTACTGGCAAATTTCAAAAAAGGGCGAGGCTTTGGGGGTATAGCAAAATTAGACAGAATGCCATGGAATTACGTTTGCCTCTCATTCCTACAATCAGGGCCAGATTAACACTTTGTTGTACCCTGGGCAACAATATTCAAGGGCCCCATCATCATGACCCAAGGATCACCATAATATGGTCACACAGAATATTTAACTGTAATATGCCATAAATATACTCAATACTTGAAATTCTAACTGTTATCAGGTGTATTTTGATTTAAAAATATTTAAATGCTCATAGAACTACAAATGCACAACTGTGTCCCCTATCAAAGACACCCACTCACATATGCTATGAAAACAAAACACATCAGCAGCTGTATAATCTGGTAAAATTGACCATACATTGGGTCAAAATGAATAAATAAGCAACCACTTTCAAACCATCATTTATTTAACAACATGTATTCCCAATAGAAATGTATTGAATTGATAGAACTATCACAGAAGACCACAGACAACACATCAGGAAACATTATGTTCATGTTTATTTATTTGGCAGACGCTTTTATCCAAAGCGACTTACAATTTATAACCTATAGGGCATGTTGTGATCTGTGGGGGAAACTGGAGTACCCGGAGGAAACCAACGCATGCATGGGGAGAACACGCAACTCCATGCAGAAAGGCTGCAGCTGAGTTTCAAACCTGCAACCTTCATGCTGCGAGGCAACAGTGCTAACAACTGCACCACCATGCAGCCCATTATGGTCCTCAGCTCATTTTAAGCAGAAATCACGCTTGCATGGTGACCCTGTCTCCTCAGAATTCAAAAAGGCAATCAAGTTATTAGTTCAACACAAACTATTTGAAATCTGCCAGTTATCCTTCCACAACAATTTACACCATTTTCATAAAGCTGGCACCTCAAGGAAAAAAGAAATTAAATGCAGTATCACCTTTATCTGCTCATAAACATTTTGATCATAAGCTCATTTTAACTTGTTTTAAAATAGAACAACAACATGCCAAAGCACAAATAACCAGTTAAACATTTTAGTGCTACATAAACATTACGAAATCTTGACTTTGACTGTGCAAACTGGTGTACAACATCTTTAAAATCAAAGCCACCAAAAAGTTCATGTCCAATAGCTACAATAGTAAGTGCAGAGCTGTGCCTGTGACACAATTTCTCTGTAGAAGAAAAGATAAAAATACTACAAAACCTGGCAAAACACACTATTTTAATCCTAAATAATGAGGAAGTGCATGTTTGCTTTCATTTGGCACCTTATTCTGGCTTTTTTCTGGACTTTGACTGTGCAAACTGGTGTACAATATCTTCAAAATCAAGGCCACTAACAAGTTCATGTTCAATGGCGAAGAGAGAAAGTGCAGAGAGCCGAGTCTGTGACATTGTGGTCCTCAGCTCATTTTTAACCCATTTCAAAACAGAAAATGACCTCTCACCCTCACAGTTGGACACAGGTAAGGTTAAAAACAATCTTAGTGCTACATAAACATTCGGAAATGTTGTCTTAAGTCCATGTCTGTCAAGAGCTTGCAGCAGCTGTACAGGTGAAGTCTCATGCCGCACTAAGTGCTTGAACTGAATAAGTTCATCTGACAAGGAACTATCCAGATCTGTTGGATAAGTCGAGCTCAGCTTAGCAGCTCTAACATGCACATCACAATCATCACAGTCCCTCTCAAATAAAACCTCAAAGACGTCACACACATGTGTGTAGGCTTCTATGAGCTTGGATAAGCATGAATAAAGTCTGTCAATGATGACATAATTTGTTTCAACTTTAAATTTCTGACTGCTTTCATTAAAAGCTACTTCGCTGTCATCAGCAGACTCATCTGCAAATCTCTTTCTTTTTCTCACACGCTGAGTATCGAACTGGTAGTTTTGTGTCACACTGACTGCGCGTGCTGACTCTTCGTGCTCTGAAAACAGTTCTCGTAGATTGCCAACATATGAAAGCAGTGAGCGCAAAAGGCCAAGAGCAGTAGCTAAATCCATGTCACTTTTTTGGAGTTGGTCACTTGTTGCCTTAAATCTATGCAGTACCCGGTCCCACAACACACTCATTATTACTGTCTCCAGTTTATCAAGTTTTGAGACCAATGCAGCAGCTTCGAGTTCAGTTTGTGCTTTCTCATCATAGTCTAAAGATTTTTTGGCTAACATATCTTTAATTGACCTGTAATTTACTTTGAGAGCTTTTGTGGAGTCTGCTCTGCAGTTCCATCGGGTGGTGCTGAGGGATTTAAAAGTGTATTTAATGTTATGTTTACTGTCTTCCAGCGATGTGTTGATGCACTACAAAATCTATACAGAGACTGCAGCAGTTCAAAAAAAGAGTTAACCTCCTCACAGCAATTATCAATGCAGTTAACACCTACGAGGTTCAGAGAATGGGCAGCACACGGTGTATAACGAATTTGTGGGTTTTGTTTTTTCAAGTGCGCTTGGAGCCCACTGTATTTGCAGCCATGTTGCCAGCATTATCGTAGCTTTGGCCACGACAGTTTGACAAGTCTAACCCCAAATGACACACCATTTCAATCACAGATTCAGCTAGGCTGACACCTGTGTGGCTGTGGATGAGCTCAAACCCAAGGAATCTTTCCACTACTCTGCCATCTGCACTGACAAAACGAAAAACAAATGTGAGCTGATCCACATGTGCTAAATCTGGTGTTGAATCAACGATTACAGAGAAATATTTTGCACGTTTGAGTTCCTCTGCAATCACTTGCTTAGTTTTTTCACCCATTAATGAAACAAATTATTTGCACACAGTTGATGACAAGTAAGATGGCTTATCCCTACCCTTATTTCCATGTTTCTCAAGGTGCTCCTTTAACCCTTACCCAACGTTTAAATTTTCTAACGTTAATGTCATTCGAGCACAAAAAAATGCTTTAATTTTGGGTCAGAGTTAAAAAGGGGTCAAACTCTGCTATGAGTTCAAGCAGTCCCAAATAGTTCCAATTGTGCGCAGATGCACTTCTGATGTCCTTTTCCTTTTTTAATTTCCGTTTCGCGTCGCCACTTACCTTATCCATGTCTGGTGATTTTTTTCAGTTGTAGCAACGCCTGACGCCACATAACCCGCTCGGCGTAACTTTGCCCCACCTCGTGTGGACTGACCAATGAGGAGAGGGTCTTAACTTGAGGCCCTCTCTTCATTGGTCAGTCTGCATGAGACGGACTCTCAACCGGCGCGCTCTCAACTGACGTTCAAAGTCATAGGCAGCGAAGCGTTTGTGCAGCGCAAAAGCCAGGGGGGGACAGTTTGTTTAATATATAGCAGGAGATTACAGATACAGCATTTTGCTCGTGCTCTTGCTGCCCTGGGCCTGGGCCCTTTAGAGTTCACGGACCCCTGGGCAATTGCCCAGTTGCCCGTATGGTTAATCCGGCCTTAACTACAATTATGATGTTATCAGCACAAAATTTCAGGTGCTTAATAGAAATCCAAACCTCAATAGATATTAACTTGAAAATCTGGAAGGCGGGGCTTATTTTTTGAGATGGCGCCCCCTAGGTCCATTAAAATGTCAGCCCCAAGTCATGCTTTGACTGAGGATTGTGAAATTTTGCACACTCATGTATTGTCTTAGGACCTACAAAAAACTCTCTTGGAGCCAAGCTCCATATCCCACAGGAAGTCAGCCATATTGGTCCAAGTACGCCATATGTAATTTTTACACACGGTACATCAACTCCACAGCGCCCTTTTGATCTATCGCCTATATACAGGTGCTGGCCAGTAAATTAGAATATCATCAAAAGGTTGAAAATATTTCAGTAATTCCATTCAAAACGTGAAACTTGTACATTATATTCATGCAATGCACACAGACCAATGTATTTCTGATGTTTATTACGTTTAATTTTGATATTTATAGGTGACAACCAATGAAAACATCAAATCTGGTATCTCAGAAAATTAGAATATTCTAAAGGCCAATGAAAAAATGTTTGTTTCTCTAATGTTGGCCAACTGAAAAGAATGAACATGAAAAGAATGTGCATGTATAGCACTCAATACTTAGTCGGGGCTCCTTTTGCCTCAATAACTGCAGTAATGCGGCGTGGCATGGACTCGATCAGTCTGTGGCACTGCTCAGGTGTTATGAGAGCCCAGGTTGCTCTGATAGTCGTCTTCAGCTCCTCTGCATTGTTGGGTCTAGCGTATTGCATCCTCCGCTTCACAATACCCCATAGATTTTCTATGGGGTTAAGGTCAGGCGAGTTTGCTGGCCAATCAAGGACAGGGATACCATGGTCCTTGAACCAGGTGCTGGTGGTTTTGGCACTGTGTGCAGGTGCCAAGTCCTGTTGAAAGGTGAAGTCTGCATCCCCATAAAGTTGGTCAGCAGCAGGAAGCATGAAGTGCTCTAAAACTTCCTGGTAGACGGCTGCATTGACCCTGGACCTCAGGAAACAGAGTGGGCCAACACCGGCAGATGACATGGCACCCCACACCATCACTGACGGTGGAAACTTTACACTGGACCTCATGCAACGTGGATTCTGTGCTTCTCCGCTCTTCCTCCAGACTCTGGGTCCTTGATTTCCAAAGGAAATGCAGAACTTGCTTTCATCAGAAAACATAACTTTGGACCACTCAGCATCAGTCCAGTCCTTTTTGTCCTTGGCCCAGGCGAGACGCTTCTTGCGCTGTTTCATGTTCAAGAGTGGCTTGACACACGGAATGCGACACCTGAATCCCATGTCTTTCATGAGTCTCCTCGTGGTGGTTCTTGAAGCGCTGACTCCAGCTGCAGTCCACTCTTTGTGGATCTCCCCCACATTTTTGAATGGGTTTGTCGTCACAATTCTCTGCAGGGTGCGGTTATCCCTAGAGCTTGTACACTTTTTTCTACCACATTTTTTCCGTCCCTTCGCCTGTCTGTTAATGTGCTTGGACACAGAGCTCTGCGAACAGCCAGCTTCTTTAGCAATCACCTTTTGTGTCTTGCCCTCCTTGTGCAAGGTGTCAATGATTGTCTTTTGGACAGCTGTTAAGTCAGAAGTCTTCCCCATGATTGTGGTGCCTTCAAAACAAGACTGAGGGACCTTTTAAAGGCCTTTGCAGGTGTTTTGAGTAAATCAGCTGATTAGAGTGGCAGCAGGTGTCTTCTATATTCAGCCTTTTCAGAATATTCTAATTTTTTGAGATACCAAATTTGGAGTTTTCATTAGTTGTCACTTATGAATATCAAATTTAAATGTAATGAACATTGGAAATACATTGGTCTGTGTGCATTGCATGAATATAATGTACAAGTTTCACATTTTGAATGGAATTACTGAAATATTTTCAACCTTTTGATGATATTCTAATTTACTGGCCAGCACCTGTACTTCTGCTGAATATTCTCAAGACAGTCGGAAAAACAACCTATGGATTTTACAAAAGTCGAACGGTGTGGGCGTGGCTAAGCCTCAAACATTGACCTGTCACCACACCATGCTTTAGTCTCAAAGCTTCTAAATTGACCCCTTTAACCCAATCAACATGAATCACTGGCAAATAGCAGTAGACATGTTGGGGTCACTTGATGTCCAGTACTGGCAGGATTTTAAAAAAGGCGGGGCTTTGGGGGCATTGCAAAATTTGACAGTACGCCATGGAAATACGTTTGCCTCTCATTCAAACAATTCTGATGTTATCGGTGCAAAGTTTCAGGTGCTTGATAGAAATCCAAACCTCAATAGATATTAACCTGAAAATCTGGTAGGTGGGGCTTATTTTTTGAGATAGTGCCCCCTAGGTCCATTAAAAATGTCAGCCCCAAGTCATGCTTTGACTAAGGATTGTGAAATTTTGTACACATATGTAGTGTGTCTGGGCCTACAAAGAATTCTCTTGGAGCCGTGCTCCATATCCGACAGGAAGTCAGCCATTTTGTTCCAATTACGCTACAGAGTCTCTTTCGAAGCTGGAATATTTTGCTAATGTAAAACATTTTTTGTGGGAACTGTTGGCAGGCTAGGAAGAAAGTTTGAGTCAGATTGAGGTGAAAGCTCAGTGATTGCAGTTAAATGCACGTTGGGGCGTTTAGTGTGCATGGGTGCTCGTGCGCCACCGGTTGCAGGGCGGTGGGTTGGGAGAGCGTCAGGGATGGAGTGGAGGGGGTGTGGACGGCGGGCGAGCAACTTCGCTGCGAAGGCTGATCGACGCTGCTTGCAGCTTTAATTTCTGATGATAATCAGTCACTGAGTATTGATCCACTCTGGAACATATTTCTGGTTAAACACATGAATGAGGTAACGAAGCCACAGTTCCAGTAAAGTAAAACCTTGTGTGTGCCTCCTAAAGTCCACGCACCTGAGATTACTCGGTGAATCCCACACTCGTTATGAAATGTGCGGACAGTAAACAATAGCTGTGAAACAAAGTAAAACAGGAACAAAACTAATGCATTCTACAGATATCAGGCTGAAACGGAGGAAGCTGGGAAATCATTTGTTTGCACTTGAACAGATAAAAAGCATTTCCCAGAACAGGCTGGTACTGGAATACTGAAAGGGGCTACAGCTGCAGGATGCAGTTAGACGGCTTGGTATCTGAAGCCCATAATAAAGACAATAGCTACTTCATTGTCACAACGAAAAGCAAGAAGGTAAAATCCAATCAATAGTAATTATATTATTGAGCAACATTCAGGGATAACGATTAAAGGGAGGAACGTTTTCATTGTGAAATAACAGAGTTACATTTATTTGAATAAAATTTAAGGATTTATGGCTTTGTCTAAAACTGAGAAGTGCCCACATGGGTAGATGGACTATTGTTTCATAGCTACACTGGCCCTGTTATATTTACCAACAGTTATTTATAATCATGTAAATCTCACCATTATGTAAAAGGCTGGACGTGTTTTTGTGGCCTAAATGCACACAAATGCAGCAACATGTGATCCATGTGAGATTTTTCACACCTGAGTTCACTGACAGGACAACAATAGTTTTTACAGCACAAGGTTTATGTGAGTAAAGCAGCGATTAGCCAAAGTAAATAAACATTCACAAGTGTGCACAATTACACTGCAGATGCTAAATTGACTACAATGACTCTGGAAAGTGTGTGTGTATGCTTGTGTGTGTGTGCTTGTGTGTGTGTGTGCTTGTGTGCGTGTGTGTATGTGTGTGTGTGTGTGTGTGTGTGTGTGTAGGGTAAGGATGAGCTCTTACCATGGAGAGTGCTGTCTGGGTCTGCTGTAGGAGGGGCTCAGGCAGCAGAGAGATGTGGACACATTCAGGGATTGTAACTGTGCCTCCATCTAGGTCAGCGATGATCACATCCAACTGAAAACGAAAACACACACACACACACACACACACACACACACAGGTCATTTCTCTGGAATTTTTGGTAAAAAATAGAGCAGTGAAAGCAAGAGTTGAGACCATGGTTGAGACAAAGGCTGTCGTTTCTCTCAGCAGCTGCTTCATTATATGATGTCGGCCACCAAACAAAAACCTCGATGACCTTTGACCTCGACAACTGTCCTTAACTGCTAACAACTATGTGACTATTGTACTGACTGCAGTATATTGTTGTAGGTCAAGAAAACCATCCCATCAGGATGACAAAAGTCATACAACTATAACAAAAAGCCTCCACTAAACCTTTTACAGGCCATAACTATCATTTACTCTACAAGAGCCTTATTTTAGCGTCTTAGGAATCTAAACGGTTAGCAGGTCACATGCAGCCCGACAACAGCAGGGACGATATAAAAGGGACAGCTGATTGATTGTCTAACAGCTTACATGAATCTGGCTGCAGTAATCAAAGCCCACATCACAACAGCAACATCACAGGGTTTCTTCTCTTTCTGCTTTAGTCCAACAACCCTTAAACACCGGGATTACAGCTGGTTTGTACAGGGGTCATATTTCTCCTGTACAGGTAGAAATCAGCAGCAGGTGTTTATCCTGCACACAGTGGTTTCTCTGAGGCTACCGCTTGTTTGGTTTGCGTGACCCTCCTGTGGAGCCGTCATCTGGTCGTTAAGATAGGTGTCAGTAGACAACACACTCAGCTGCTTCAGGCTGTGTCTCTTAGGAAGGGCAGCTCACAACCTCTGATAAAACCACTGGATCAGGAAATACACGTGGTTTAAAGAGGTCCTTCACTGAGAAACAATTTTTTACTTATCTTTGAAACAGATGGGTCATTCTGAGTTTAACATGCAGGCTGAAGGTCAAATTGTGTCCTACACCTATTTCCTGCATTAGCTTCCGATACAAAAGAGACAGTGAAACGCTGGGATCTGAAAAGCCTGACTGTTCTAAGTCAAGCAGCTCCACAACACAACAGATCTCCTTCGGGCTTGTGATATTTGTGGAGATAAAACGGCAACACTGGAAAACAAACGGAGTCAATGGTAGAGTCCAAATATAAGGAAATAAGACTCCAAATCCTGTCAGCCATTTTCTCCTCCAGCTGACTTCTCCATGCTGAAACAGGCGCATCTTCAACCATGTATTCCTTTAGTCATTGACAATGTAGCGTTATGAATATGCAGCAACAACAACGTCACCTAAAATAAAAACCAGAACTTACCAGTTCTTGAGTCTCAGAGCGGAAGAAAGAATTGACGCCAATGATGAAGGGGGTGGGGGTGCTCAGGACCTCCAGGAGTTTTCCAGGTAAAATGGGAACGTAGGTAAAGCTGAGGAGACAAACAACAAATGGAAAATCTTTACACGTGCAGAGAAAACTCACAGCACATCAAAGACATAGAGGAGAAGGATCACACCTGTATTTGAGGGGGAACATTATGGCCAGCAGTCCTCGACAGGCGTCCGTGAGTCTCTGGTAGCTGCTGGACAGAAACAAGATCTTGTGCTCCGTCAGGGCAGCACAGAACAGATACAACACGTTCACGATACCTGAGGAGAGAACAAGACCCATGACATGCATACATGTTTGAATTTGCTGTAAAACTGCTAATGATTAGAGTCAAAACAAATATGATCGTAGTTCGTACCAAGCTGTCGGAATAGCTGTGCCACACTGCAGCCGCTGACAGGAAGCGAGTCATTGATAGGTGTCTGGATAACCTGCCGGTCGCCAGCTCCTAGCGTTATCGTTCTCTGTAGATTTGGAGACAGGGGCAGAAAAGATGGATTAAAAAAAGCTAAATGAATAAATCAGGGTTTGACAAGCTGGTTTAATCCCAATCATGCGTGTCAGGAGAGCAGGGTGAATCAGAGACAGAGAGGTGGAGAACCCGAGGAGCTTAGCAGCAACATGACAAATCAAACCCAAGCCATTCCAGCTGATCAGGACGTGAATGAGGCTGCAAAGAACACCATGCCAATGACCTCACAGCCAAACACCAGCGACACTAACACGTCATGAAGTCTTTACAAGGAATTATAAAACAACGTGACAGCTGTCAGGTGCTGAAAGTCGCAGCTGGTGTTTAGTTACTAACGAGACAATAGAAAGTGTTTCCAGGTGTAAAAAAAAAACCTCTCCAACCTTTAGTTCAACTAAGACTAAAAAGTACAAAATGTAGGTTTTTTTAGGTGCATAGATGAAGTTGATTAAAATATTTTAAAGTACATCCATGAATGTGTTCAATTCCTTTATTACAGACAAAATCACTTGTTGAACTGAACATATCGATTTACTAATCGATCTACATCCCTTCACCTATATTCAGGAACTGTGAATAATGACTGAGAGAATGAGATCTTGAATATGCTGGGCTCAGCCTTAGAGTTAGGGGGAGGAGCTGGGACATCAGGGAGGGACTCTGAGTAGAGCTGCTGCACCTCTACATTGAGAGGAGCCAGCTGAGGTGGTTCGGTGGTGAGGATGCCTCATGAAGGCCTCCCACAGGAGGTCTTTCAGGTATAACCTGCTTGTAGGAAGCTCCCAGGTCAACCCAGGACATGCTAGAGGGATTACATCTCTGGGCTGGAAACACCTTGGGGTCCCATTTGGAGGAGCTGGTGGAGGCAGCCGAGACAGTCACAGCTTTCCTGCTAGGGCCGCTGTCGCTACGACCCTGACCCGGATACATGGACACTACACAACAAGAAAATGATGAAATACCCACCGCTGTGCACAAGAGACCAAAGCAGTAAATACTGACAGTCAACAGCAACTAATTCAGAGGAGGATTTCGATGATTAGGTTATAAAAACTTTAAATCAACAAAGCAGGATGAGAGAAAAGGTACTGTTAAGACTTAACCTGAAACAGATCAAGACATAAACCAGCAGAGTAGACATGATTGGTCAGATATCTTTGATATCAAATACAGGCCATTTACCATATTTTGGGTCAAAATCTTAGTTTAAAATGAAGACAGAACCCAAATATCCACCCTTGAATCCAAAGATGAAGCCAGTGGTTGTGAAGGTTTCCAGAAGAAAGTGCAGCCTAATGTCATGCACTTGAAAGCAGCACCGATAGTGTCGGCCAGAACAGATCAGCTATTCAACTCTGTGATCCAACATCTGATCGTTTAGATGCTTTAATACAACTCTACAGTTATCGCTAGTTACTAAACCACAGAAAACATGAGGCTGGCAGGTATGTGCCAACATAAATTCAGTGAAGGTGATAATGTGCATTTCTGCTTTCACTGTGGATTTCCTCCTCTAGGTTAATTGTTTTAAGGTTGCTCCTTTTGCGAAATAGAAATGACATCTGCTTCCTTCTGAGGGCTTTTGGTCTTAACAGTGAATGAAGTCAACTAAAAGTGTTTGTCAAATGTCTGCTATGATGCATGTTAAGATCAGATGTTGATCACAGATTTAAAAGCATCTTGATTAGTTCTCCTACAGGAGCGGTGCGTGAAATGAGTGGAGCAAAGGAAGCTGAAAAAGCTGATTGGTGGTGACAGGTGGTAAAATGTTGTCAGGCTGGCATACCAGACTCTCCTCTCTTTCCTCTGGGCTTGGCTAGACAAACACCCAGCAGACAGACAAACACACACACAAACACAAACACACACACACACCGCAGGATAAATCAAAGATTAGAAACGGCACCGAGGGCCAACATGAGTCACATCAGCAGGGCCAAACAGACATACTGCACAAACGTTAATATCAGAAATATGAATTGTAAGATGGAGAATTAAAAATATGATGAGGCAACATTAAATGTGACACAAGCAAGCAAATCTGGCAACACATCAGCAACAAGAAATGATGAATTACTTCAACTAAAAGTAAAACATACAGAACTTGAAAATGGGACGTAAATGACTCGGCTACAAACAAATAGCATTTTAGCTCCTTATCTGCAATTATTGGTAGTTTTGCATTTGCAAAGACTGGCTGATACTAGCTGTGGCTACCAACTTGAACTGGGCATCCACACAGGGAATCCTGAAATAGGGGTGCTAGATATTGGCTTTTTTACCGATGTCCGATATACCGATATTTTCTGACTCTAAATTTCCGACACCAACATATGCGGTGTCCCCGTCATGAAAAAAGAAAATCTAAAATATTTTGGGTTACTAACACCTATCATGCATGCTTAAATTTGAAACATTTTCTGTGCAAAATGATAACTACTTCAATTTAAGTTAGTAAAATGGATAGTACCATAATGACTTTCTCCACCAGCAGCTGATTCTCATTCTCCCTAAATGTGACGCTAAGATGCGAGTATTAGGAAAGGCAGCTTTATTTGGCCTATTAAGCATATTTCATACACAGGAACAACTCAATGTATTAGTAATGTACTTTTTCTTTTTCTGTATATTGCAGAGACGGTGATCAAACATGTATAAAGATCTTCAGATGAGAGAAGCAAGCCTCCGGTGAAGATTCTTGTTTTGTTTCAGCGGTTTGCTAACCGTCTAGCTACACATAGCTGTGTGTTGAGGACAGCATGCTACACAAAGCAAATTTCTACCTCACAAGTTGTGCCAAATAAACTAAAACAGTAGGGATGTTCCGATCACGTTTTTTTTGCTCCAGATCCGATTCAGAGTCATTTGATTTTAAGAATCTGCCGATACAGAGTCCTGATCCGATACTTTACAAATGCATTAAGAAAAGAGGAGAACACACTACAGCTGTCCTTTAAGTTTTTTTTAATAATTAATGCATTTCTTTCTTTCTGTATTTATATCATTTCAGGGATTGGACAGCACATGACAGCAACAGAGGAACTTTTTCTACAAAACACCTGTAGAGTTGCTGCACCTGTAAAAGTAGGAAGAGAAAGCAGATCATACCACGACTCAAGAAGACTTTAGAACCAGACGTTTGCAACCACAGACACTCATCCAGTGTGACAAACATGCTGCTTCCTAATGGCATTTTTGCTGTCCGTAGACTATTTCTTGGTTTCTTAATGTATATTTTAGTGTCAGCTGGCTTAGCGGATTTGGTACAGCAAACTGAGCAGGTTCTACACTAGAGACCACTGCAAATGTGTTTAAATAACAAGTGAACTTGGTCTTGAAAATGACAGAGGCCTCAAACAATTCTTCTGGAAGGTACGGATAATGTCAGGAATAATAATGCTCCGATTGCTTTAGGTGTGCAGAGATTTTCATGAGCACATGTTTTATAACTTGGTTAAACAGAGGTTAAATATGTCCCCTTTAAGTGGGATAATGACATAAATAACAGATGATTTCAGTGTCATGTTTCTGTTTTTGGCACGTGGTGTGTGTTTCATCAGAGGCTGAAACAAACTGTGTGAGTGATGACGACAGACCCTCGGTAGGGGTGACAGGAGTCCTGTGCAATATAACCGTTATAGGAATGTGGTCAGTTACACTTTTCTCAGTGACATTCCCTCCTGTTGGGTCACAAGAACAGAACAGTTTGCTCTTGGCAAGAGAAACAGATTAAAATGAACCTCTGAGGATTCAGCAGGAGTTTGGACTGTAAACTGATGACTGGGGGGTTTCAGATATATTTAAGTGTTTGAGGAGAGCGTTCATTAGATTTGCTGTTTGGGTTTCTGTGTGCTAACACTGATTGGATCTGATTCTCTCACTCTGATGCAGTGCTGCCCAACAGGGAGCCATCTGCCATCCCATATGTTCACCAAGCAACTGAACAATGACCTGCACAGCAACCGCATGTGTGTGTTTGAGAGTGTGGTTGTTTAAAAGGTGAGAAACTAGAGAAGTGCATTCAACATTTAAAAATAATTAGGAAACAGAAAATAAAATGTTTGCCAGCATCGACGTGATCCAGAAAAATCAGTTTGATTGTAGAATCAACAAAAATCATTAAGAGCTGAAGCCATCAATCACTCATGAATTGAAATGAATGAAAGAAAGAAATAACTCAATCATTTTAAGAAATAGAAGAAAAGAAAGCCACTGATCTGTTTGATTGACAGAATTGATAACATGGAGCTGGTTGCTGATTGGTGAAGCTTACAGAACAGGAAAGTTACCTGGAGACAGGCCAGCAGCCAGTCACAGGCCAGGGCCTGAGGAACTATGTCTAAACTACAAACTGGGGTCTCATCTATCTGGAACACAAAGGAGCCGGTGTACAGTAGGATACACATAAAGTAACACGCGTTAGAACATCTGTTATTACAGCGGAAAATTCTGCTCACGATCATTCAATAAAAACACACAGTTCCTACTGCACTATGAAATAAATAATCACAACGTTTTAATTTGTTTCCTTTAAAACAAACAATACAACATAGAAAAAGTATTTGGAAATGTAAAAATTAAATTAAAAATCTTGTGAAAAACTGCAAAACTGTGCTCCAACATAACAATTTATATTTGTGAAGGGAACAAATTGAAGCATCCTCACAAACGTACAAACCACGACAGGTTCGCTCTGTAACATGACAAATGTGCAGCCCTAATGTAGAGCACAAAAATCCTCACAGATACTATAATCCTAAACATTTTAGGTGATATTTTCTTCTAATTGTACAACTGTATTACACAACCATTGAGAAGGCACACCAATAAGAAATTGACACAATTAACCTAAAGTACATTTAAAGTTTTACATTTTGCCAACTGCAAAAATCACCCATCCTGTCTTCTCTACAACTTTTAATTGTATGTATATCTGGATGAACCAAATAAAATATAGAGTTGTGCTGCAGTCACACACACACACACCTACATGCACATGCACACACACACCTACATGCAAACATACACCTACATAAATGCACACACACACACACACACACACACACCTACATGCGCACACACGCACACACACGCATGCACGCACACACACACACACCTGCATGCACATGCACACACACACCTACATGCAAACATACACCTACATGCACGCACACACACACACACACACACACACACACACACACACACCTACATGCACACACACACACGCACGCATGCACACACACACCTACATGCACACGCACACACATGCATGCATTCACACACACCTACATGCACACACACGCACACGCACACCTCTACATGCACACGCACACACACACACATCTACATGCACACACACACACATCTACATGCACACGCACACACACATGCATGCACACGCACACAGACACACACCTACATACATATGGATACCTACATTCACACACACATGCACGCACACCCACCCACCCACCCACACACACAGACACACACATCCAGCCACACACACAGACACACACACACCTACATGCACAAGCACGCACGCACGCACACACACACCTACATGCACACGCACACACACACGCGCACGCGCACACACACACACACACACACCTACATACATACGCATACCTACATACACACACACATGCACGCACACCTCCACACAAGCACACACAAGCACACAGAGAACACATTCTAGGAGGTTTTGCATGACTACAGCTGCTATCTTGCACAGATAAAATTATACAGGTTAGAATCTCACAGCTAGTACTAGTTTTGTTTTTGGCAGCATTCTGCTAACATGGGAGCAAAGCTGGCTGAACAAGAAGTGATACTGGCAGGTTGTGACAAGCTCTTCTTTTATATGCTGCTTGATGCCTCAAAACGCTGTACTGCTGAGCAAGGCAGGGGTGACATAAGTGACAGCAACAGCCCAGAACACGACACAGAGGAATGCACAAACTGCTGCAGGAGAGTAAACATGGGTCCGATGAGCAAGAATAGCTCTGGTCTAAAACGTAAACGTCATTGCTTAATACCTGTTCTGCAGAGAAGGAATTATTGTTGTTTATTCATACCTGTGACCCTCCAGCAATGGGAATGATGCAGGTCAGAAGGTTTCCGATCACCGTTTCCAGCTGGGCTGACAGGCCATCTACATGGACCGTGTAGATCAGACTCAGGCAGTTCTGTACAAGTCAGGTGCAGACAAGGGTTTAAAGTCAACAGGACCCAGCACAAAGCTACAAATAATCCATTTGCAATTAAATGAATTCCAGCTTTTTCTATTAAACAAATGCAAAATGGTGCCAACACTAACTTTACCACAATTATCAGGCATTGAAGTGTTTTCTTAGCTTCATTCTAAATCCCTGGATCTGAACGTGAGGGGGAAACTAGCACCACATATGGAAAAGATGATCCCGTCGTACCCTAAACACCTCGGTGTAGTCTAGTCGAGACACCAGCACCAGGCTTTTGGGGGCAAAAACTTGAGCTGGTTGGACAACTGCCAGGTCCTCATCAGCTTCGTCCGCCTCACCGGCCTCATTCTTCTTCAGCTGAACACAACACAAAATCAGACAAGGCTGCAGTCTCATGAAACCAATGCATCGCGCAATAAATCAGTCAACTCAAATCACGATTATGAGCGTTTGGTTGTCTCTATAGCTTTAACTTAAATGATTTTTTTTCCACTCTACCTCGTGGTAACTAAAAAATAAACAACAATTATAGATATCTGCATGTAAGTTATGGGGAGATGTGTGTAAATTATGTGGGAACCCAAGATATACATCTGCTGCAGAGGCTACGATCATAAACAGACGTTAAACAATCAGCAGACATTCGCCTCACCTGTGGATTGTCCAGACTCTCCCAGAAAGTAAAGCAAGCACAGTAGTGACGCTCCGAGTTGATGTCAGTCAAAACCGCAACAAAGAAAGAGGCCGGCTGCCGCTCATGGACCAGCTGCCATCCGCTGGGCTGACAGAACTAGAGAGCATGCAGGAAGTGGAGGTGATCCAGGGTGAAACAGGAACATGTCATTTAGGAAGTGAAAGCCAGAGGAAGAAAGGAGAAGAAAAGAAAAGAATAAACATTAGTATGAATACCAGCTTGGCAGCATAAAATATCTGTGGGTGAGACGTTTTCAGAGCAAGTTCTCCATTAGAACAACAAAACAGGTTCTGAAAATGTCCACGTGTTAAAACAAGTTCACCCTAATAAAAACTATACAATGTAACAGAAACATGTTTTTATGCTGAATCAGAGTCTTGCTGATGGTGGAATGCAACATCCAAATATTTGCTTTCACCATAAGAAAAGCTGCAGTGTGGACTGTGGAATGTAAGCAATAAAAAGTCAATATTAACAGTGATTTTAGGAATGATTAAACTGTGTGACTGGCATGAAGGCCAAAGATGGCATTTATTTTACAGTTACACTTGATTTATTGGTAGCTCTAATTGAGTTTAGTCCTGACAAATTCACTTTAGTTTTTTTTTTATACCTCGATGATGCGATAAATATCCACCTGTAGTTGCTTCCTGAGAGAACTGTTGCAGGGTGCAAACTGACTTTTGCTTTTTCAACAGTGATTAGTTTTAAAACATCTTTTCACACAAACTCTACTATAATCCAACAAGCTAATCTATCCCATCCATCTTTCCATTTTCTTCAGCTTATCCAGAGTTGGGTCGCGGGGGCAGCAGCCTAAGCAGGGAGGCCCAGACTTCCCTCTACCCAGCTACCTGGGCCAGCTCCTCCGGGGCAATCCTAAAGTGTTCCCTGGCCAGCCGTAAGACATAGCCCTTTCAGCGTGTCCTGGGTCTTCCTTTAGGTCTTCTCCTGGTTGGACGTGCCCAGAAAACCTCACCAGGAAGGTGTCCAGGAAGCATCCTTACTAGATGTCCGAGTCACCTCAATTAGCTCCTCTCAATGTGAAGGAGCAGCGGGTCTACTCCGAGCCCCTCCCAGATCGTATCTCTAAGGGAGAGCCCAGACTCCCTGCGGAGAACACTAATATCAGAGAAGGCATTCCTCCCTTTTCCGACTCGTCTCAGATTTAGAGGAGCCGATTCTTACTCTAATCTATACCACTTATTGTTAATCCCACTAATTGTTGGTGGCACCACATTTTGTGTTATATATTTATTGCAACCTTTTCTTTCACACACTTTTTTTCCACTTCAGTATTTTTATGCAGCCTCAACTTGATGCTACAGAAATAAAGTTGAACTTCACAGTTAGTTTCATGTTTATTTCAACTTTTGTTGCAAGAAATGTACAAATTTGAATGCTACTTTGACTTCCTCCTGAGTTTCCTTCATTGTGAAGCTTTGAGCAGAATTTCAAAGGAAATCGGATAAGAGAACACAGGAAATATCTATATTCTGTGAAGCATAAGATAAATCTTATATTTTTATCATTTCATCAGCAGCAGCTCAAATAGATTCTGTGATTTGGCCTTGCCCCATTTAGTAAGAAAGAAGAGGCAATGGCTTCAAATCGTACACTTAAACAATTAAAAGGAAATTTGCACACTTTCCCCAGTGAGTCGTGGAGGATGGCTGCTTATACTGAGCCAGGATCCTCTGGAGGTTTCTTCCTGTTAAAAGGGAGTTTTCCTCTCCACTGTCGCTAAATGCTTGCTTGGTATGAGGATCGCTGTAAAGACTGGCACTAGTCAGTGACTCGATGCAACCCACTGGGTTTCTTATGTAGGAAACTTTTTACTGATTTGCTTAATGAACTGACCTGTATTGTTTACTGTGTGAAGTGCCTTGAGACGGCTCTTTTCGTGATTTGGCGCTATGTAAATAAACTTGAATTGAATTGAAAGCTTTTCAGATAATGAGAAAGTAAAGATTGTTGCAATACTTAAATAAAGTTCATCAGAACAAAAACATGCGCTCCTTACCAGGCTTGAAACCTAGGTTAACACAAACTCTACATTTAAAATTATATAAAGTATATGAGAATACCTCATCTTATTGATTTGTTGTTAACCTGTGATTCAGCAGCTAACAGAAGTATAATAAAAAAAGGTTATTCTGCTTTACACGACAATATAAAACCCCTTCAAATACCACTTTTAGGACAGGTCAGCAATGTCTTCACCCTGTTTGGTTTATGCAAAGACCAAGGCCATGGTCAACCTACTGCTGTTGAGGCTTCTGAGCCAACAAGCGAGGAAGAGATAGAAAATATTTGGTTGAGACATGATGGGTAATCCAGTGTGACGTGTAGATGAGCGATGGTCACCCTTGGGTTGATCTTGGTTCTATTTAGGTCTGATCAGCTGCAGATGCAGAAGTTTCAGGAGGACTGAACCTCTTACCCTAACAGGCTAGTAGTTTCTTGTTCTAGCCTCTATAATACACAGGAACATGAATGTGACCACCAACTCACCAGCTCTACGCCTTGTGGGAATGGGCTGTCCTCCCAGTCTTTCTCAGGAAAGCGTTGGAGAATGCGACCTTGACCCTCACCCTCCACTGTAGGGAGACAGAGAGGGACAAACCAGAGGTTAGTTTGTGTTGAATGCGTTGTTTTTGTCTTTTTGGTTCAACAAATAAGCTTCTTCAATTTCTTATGTCATTTATACAGTTTATAAATCGTTCAGTTATTTAGCTCTTGTATATTGACACAGTTATGTGCTTATTCAATTATTCCTGTGAAAAGAACATCATTGTTTATGTTGTACTTTTATTTGCAACAATATATGTAATAGCCAGCATTTAAAACATCATAGGGTTTCTTTTAGCTGGATAACTTGATGAAACTGCTGAGAATGTTTGTTTCTTAGTTGTTGCTGTCCCGAGCTCACTAAAAATGTTAAAATACATCTTAATGAAACTATCTTAAAATTACTAAATGAAGAAAACCTAATGAAATATAGCAATACATAACATGGCATAACTCCAGAATTCAACTTCCAGCAAATGCTGCATTCATACTTTTCTCTCCATTTAGATATTTTAAACAATTTTTCTTGATTAAGGTGGAAATTGTGCACAGAATTATAGATCAACCGGGAGTTACGTCATAAAGCAAGAAAAATTCTCACAAAATGTAGCACGGACTATGTTGTCTTCTATCAACATGTAAAATAATCGTTCGGCATCTGTAAATTTTGTTAATTAGCAGTGACAGCCATCTTGAATTGGACTAAATTAACTATCTTCATTTAGACCTAATGCCAATACTAGCGCTTCCACCCTTGCGACCTTCAACTGTGTTCCAATCCAGGGGTACGAGTGTGTAGGGCAGGGCTATTCAAGTTCGGTCATCGAGGGCCAGTATCCGGCACGTTTTAGTGGTTTCTCTGGTCCAACTCACTACACTCAGTGGTTGGGTCACCTGTGCAGCAGCTCATCAGGATCTGCAGAAGCCTGTTAATCACCTGCTGATTGAAATCAGGTGTGTTGAAGCAGGGTTAAAACTAAAACGTGCTGGATACCGGCCCTCGAGACCTGGAACTGAATAGCCCTGGCGTAGGGTGTCTCGATCCTCAAGTGCAGAAGTTGACCACACCCCTTTTGCACCCTTGATCCACACTAGGAATCTTATTACCCACAATCCATTGCTGCGTGGGATATTTTGAGAAGGCGGCGGAAAAATGGCTCAAGTGCCTTATCTGAAAATATGTATTTTCATTCAAATTAAGTTACTTTAAAGACAATTAATTATATTTATTCATACTCTGAATGTTTTAGACTAGGAGTTAATGTAAACTGCAGTGAACGAAAATGTTAAGAAATTGTTTGAAAGTTATTTATAAAGATTTTTTAAAAAGTAGCTCAAACAGCAACCAGCACACATTGTGGTTGATGACGCAATACTCACTGTCCCAATTTGGCAATAATTTGCACACTTGTGAACTATGAAGCCTTATTGGGATTGGGGCCTTACATTGTATGAGTTTCATTAAATCCCAGTGGCTCATGAGATATTTTGCTGCAACTCCCCCACACACATTCACAGTTAGCTCATATTTAGAGGTCATTGTTTGTATGATGCTGCTGCAGCGGTTCTCCTTCTGATTAGTACTGCTTAACAACAGTAATGGCAGCAGAGGAAGAGTTGTAAACTGAAAAAGTGATTTTAAGTGGAAACATGATTAAACTTGCAGAAATTTCATGTGATTGTTAAACTGATCTGATTTTAACGGTACAAAGACATAATTAACCAATGCTTCTAGTTTTAATTCCAAATCAGAAATGCACACAGAACTGTTGAATCCAAATCAAATCACAATGTGCACATGTATGTCTGTAAATCAATACTAATTTGGTAATCTTCACATTCCTAGGACATTTACAACAAGAAAATGGAGATATTAAGTGCCAGGTGAGTCCCTATGTGAAATGTGTTACAAAGGTTTGTTCCTGGTTAATGAGGCCACATCTACTTATTAGGATGGCCTATATTGGCCAGCACAATGCAGCACAATGATGTAACAAAGACCATGTTCTGTTACCAACACAAGCCCGCCTTTCAGCTTAGCTCTAGCTGAAGCCCTGCCGACTGCTTAAAGACAGCATTCATCCAAACAAAGAATACACTTAACTTCCCATTACAAAGGACATGCATCCAGAATGAAATGGTACAAAGCCAAATGACCAAATGCTAAGGAGAGATGGTCACTAGTGCTCAGACCGACCCTAAGCATGTAATAAATAGAGTTAAGAGAAAACAACAGAGGCTGTGTGCATTCACCACAGAAACTGACAGAGGAACAAATACAGAAACAGAAAGTAAGACAGTTTCAACATCTCATAAGGATTTGATCAGATCTCTCCCTATGCAGTGCCCAAAAGGAAACACAAGCACTTGTAAGTGAGGAATTCTTAGATGACATTATCTATGGTAAGAAAATTATTTAACTTCAGTTTTGATTCGACTACTTTTTATTCTTCAGAATCAGAAGGGTTTAATTGCCATGTGAGAACCACAACTTTAGGAAACTGCTGCAGAACTTGATGTGAGAAAGATGAAATAAATGAGCAAAATCAGAATTAACAAATAAACACAATTAAATGATAATACTATAGGGAGGTAATAATTAGAGAAGCAGGTACTATTTACAAGCCCTTGTAGGTACTGGTCAGAGCGGATCAGTTCAGGTGCAAACACAACACAGGGTCAGGTGACTGAAACAAAGCAGCTGGAGTGGGCAGGTTGAACTTCTTCAGCTGCCTCAGGAAGTACTAGGGTTGTCACGGTAACCGGTATAGCGGTAAACCCCGGTAAAAAAGTTGACAATAAAAATAACCGTCCAGTTTTTAAAAAACTATATTATCTCGGTGGGTTTACCGTGGCCGCGGTTTCGGCGCGATGACCCTTACCAGCCACCGTCGCTTCAGCTGAAGTTCCCGCTGCGCGCACACGCACTTTTTAGTTTGCAACGGCACCAAAACTTTGAAGCTGAAATAATGGCCGAAGGAGGCGACGGCAGCGCCCAGGACATCCATCAGCCCTCAAAGAAGACTAAATCGGAAGTATGGGCATATTTGGGATTTCTGAAAAATGCTGAGGGACAGTTAATAGAAGACTGCTATCCCGTTTGCAGAACGTGCAGGAAACAAGTGTCTGCAAAAGGCAGCAACACTTCAAATCTCATGGCACATCTGCGTGACGATCACCCACGTCTCCACAGCCAGTGCAAGGTAAGATAACATTAGCATTTTAGCTTAAATGCATGACGTGAGGACTTTTGGTTGAGGGAGAATGCGACGAGTCACTATAGACTGCAGCCGCAGCGCCCTCTGCCAGCATTTAAACCGTGTCACAGACACCCTGTTGCTGGATGAAGCATCTTATTTGTTGATGATGAAGAGAAATATGCAATTAGTTCCTTGTCATGGATTTGTTTACTTATTCAATGCCATTTATACTTGAACATTTGGATTTGATTACATAGTGTAGTAGTTATTTTAGTAATTTGTTTAAAGTGGATATTTCTTTTAAATACATATTTTTTAAGGTTGACTTGTACAGTGCTCAAGTCAAGTGTGGACTGGAGTTTTAGATTTTCATTTTGATAATGAAGAAAACAAGTATATGAGAAAACAAGTGGTGTTTTTTTGATTTGTTTACATATTGTTTATGTTTTGAATGTTTGGATTTGTATAATTTAAACCTGCACTGACTACTGTAACAAGTTCCAGAAAAATAAGCTATTTGTTCCTTTACTTGTGAAAAGTTGCACTTTTGCTAAGGCTTTGTGTTATTTTAGGTTTAATAAACACTGTTAAACCTTTTCAAAACTATTTCAGTTTGTGTAGAACAGGACTATCAATGCTTTCTGAACATATGCAACACCGTTTAAAAAATACCGCGATAATACCGAAAACCGTGATAATTTTGGTCACAATAACCGTGAGGTTAAATTTTCATACCGTGACAACCCTAGTGACAACCCTAGATGGTGCCCAGAAGCGACATGAGTCTACCATTATAATGGGAATGTCAGACAGGGTTATGCGGGGGAGAGTGGGGTCATGTGCTTCCTAAAGTCCACAACAAACTCTGCTGAGACTCAAAGCAAACTTTATTTAAAAAGAGAAAACTATGAAGTCCTGAACGTCAGTGTTTTATAAGTTCTTGTCTTGATTCATTACAAATTTAGTATTATGAAAGAAAATGTTCAAACACTTCACAAAGCATTAAGTGGGTGTTAACAGAAACCATTTCCTCCTTTGCAGAGCTACTTTCAATGCTGTGCACACACACACATTTAAGGACAAACTAGTGTGCTGGAAGTGAAACAAAGAGCTAATTACCACAGGCCCTAGAAGCAATAAACTATAAATGTTTTTACACTTTACATGCATGCAGGGAGGAAGTTCTGACACACACAAACCTATATAAAGGTCACTGCATTAGATAAATATAGGCATTGTGCTTACTTGAAAGCGGTTAATTACATCAGAACCATGTGAATAATAAACCCAACACAAACATTTTTACTTTTTATTTATTTCTTTACAGTTATTCTGAACACACGTTTGTCACCTGGTTGTTGTCTTCAGGCATGACTTTACACATCTCACTCTTTCAGCAAAAATCAAAAGCAGTAAAACTGCATCCACTGTTTGGAGCTTTTGACCAAGTTATATTGTTATTTTGTAATCAAAAACATCCTCAGAGTGGTTTTTGGCTCATGCATGCATTCTGCTCTCTGAACTCCTGTTTCCCTTGAGCTCTGCAAAGCCATTTTAAATGACTTGAAGTGGCACAGTTCGCATCATCAATGCCCTGTCCCACCCCATTCAGGAAGTGTTAAATTCAGATCCCTCCTCCTTTGGAGTGTAAACTAGGGCTGAAACGAATACTCAAAAAATTTATTTAAAATTGTTATAAAAAACTGTTTGATATATATATATATATATATATATATATATATATATAAGTTCTCCCACTTAAAATGATGAAAGAGGCAGTAATTTTCATCATAGGTACACTTCAACTGTGAGAGACAGAATGTGAAAAAAAAATCCATGAATTCGCATGGCAGGATTTTTAAAGAATTTATTTGTAAATCAGGGTGGAAAATCAGCATTTGGTCACTTCAAACAAGGAAAATCTCTGGCTCTCACAGACCTGTAACGTCTTCTTTAAGAAGCTTTTCTGTCCTCCACTCGTTACCTGTATTAATGGCACCTGTTTGAACTCATTATCTGTATAAAAGACACCTGTCCACAGCCTCAAACAGTAAGACTCCAAACTCCATTATGGCCAAGACCAAAGAGCTTTCGAAGGACACCAGGAAAAGAATTGTAGACCTGCACCAGACGGGGAAGAGTGAATCTACAATAGGCAAGCAGCTTGGTGTGAAAAAATCAACAGTGGGAGCACTTATCAGAAAATGGAAGACATACAAGACCACTGATAATCTCCCTCGATCTGGGGCTCCACGTAAGATCTCATCCCGTGGGGTCAAAATGATCATGAGAACGGTGAGCAAGAATCCCAGAACCACACAGGGGGACCTGGTGAATGACCTGCAGAGAGCTGGGACCACAGTAACAAAGGTCACCATCAGTAACACACTACAATGGCAGGGAATCAAATCCTGCAGTGCCAGACGTGTTCCGCTGCTGAAGCCAGTGCATGTCCAGGCCCGTCTGAAGTTTGCCAGAGAGCACATGGATGATACAGCAAAGGATTGGGAGAATGCCATGTGGTCAGATGAAACCAAAGTAGAACTTTTTGGTATAAACTCAACTCGTCGTGTTTGGAGGAAGAAGAATACTGAGTTGCATCCCAAGAACACCATACCTACTGTGAAGCATGGGGGTGGGAACATCATGCTTTGGGGCTGTTTTTCTGCTAAGGGGACAGGACGACTGATCCGCGTTAAGGACAGAATGAATGGGGCCATGTATCATGAGATTTTTGAGCCAAAACCTCCTTCCATCAGTGAGAGCTTTGAAGATGAAACGTGGCTGGGTCTTCCAACACGACAATGATCCCAAACACACCACCCGGGCAACAAAGGAGTGGCTCCGTAAGAAGCATTTGAAAGTCCTGGAGTGGCCTAGCCAGTCTCCAGACCTCAACCCCATAGAAAATCTGTGGAGGGAGTTGAAAGTCCGTGTTGCTCGGCGACAGCCCCAAAACATCACTGCTCCCGAGAAAATCTGCATGGAGGAATGGGCCAAAATACCAGCTACTGTGTGTGCAAACCTGGTAAAGACCTATAGTAATCGTTTGACCTCTGTTATTGCCAACAAAGGTTATGTTACAAAGTATTGAGTTGAATTTTTGTTATTGACCAAATGCTTATTTTCCACCCTGATTTACAAATAAATTCTTTAAAAATCCTGCCATGTGAATTCATGGATTTTTTTTTCACATTCTGTCTCTCACAGTTGAAGTGTATCTATGATGAAAATTACTGACCTCTGTCATCATTTTAAGTGGGAGAACTTGCACACTCGGTGGCTGACTAAATACTTTTTTGCCCCACTGTATATGTGTATATGTATGTATATATATATATGTGTATATGTATGTATGTATGTGTATCTATGTATATGTATATATGTATATGTATGTTTATATATATGTATGTATATATATATTAGGGCTGCAGCTATTAGGGCTGTAGCGAAGCCTCGACGAAGTCGACGGCTCGATTCTAAAAATTTGTCGACGTCAGATCCGGAAGTCGACGCACCGCGCCCACTTGTTGCATCCCCAGGAGTTTGTAAATAGAGGAGGAATCTGCCTGTTCTTCCTCTAGTTCGCCCTCTTCTCCGCCTTCACTAACATCTCCGCCAAATACCGAAGACCCGGAACAACGTCCGTCTACTACTAGATTATTTTCCTGTTTTGCCCCTTCGTCTCCCGGCAACGGACAACAACTTCCGGGGTCAGATGCGCTGCTTCGTGTCTATCGCAGATGTAGAAAATCACCGGGAGCGCTTCTCCCTTAATAAAGGAGCTTCTTTCAGACATGAGGAGAGCTGTTTTGGTGGTAGCAGTCTCTCCTCCGTGCTGGTCTGTTTGCTGCTGGGTGTTTTTGGTTTATTTAAACTTGGTAACTTGAACTTAATGTTGGTAAAGCTACTGTTAGCATCTTCGCTAACAGCTTCTTGCGTTGGGATAAGCTGTTACGTTTTGGTTTAGAGTTCATCTTTTTTGTGGTGTAGATCTCCCTTTTATTACATTTAGAGTGTTGTGGGTTTTCGGTTTAGTGTAAAATACCACCTGAGTTTGGTTTAACCCGTAACACCACTCGCCTCACGCACATAAGTGACCAAAACAAAGCAGCATGGAGACACTCACTCTTCTACCACCTCTCAGGCAGCAGACTGCACTCCCAAGTTCTACACGTCATCAGAACATAACCAACCAACACAATAAACGCAGTGTTATACAAAATGGAAGGCCTGTAGTGTTTATTCTCTTACAGTAAGAATTTATCAATTTTTTTTTGAGGAATTTATTTGAGATTTTCTGGTTTTTGTTAATTGTGCAATAGAAAAATAATCATTAGATTAATTTTCTAAATAGTCATTAGAATAGTCGACTATTCGATAAAATAATCGTCAGAATAATCGTTTTAAAAATAATCGTTTACCCCCAGCCCTAGCAGCTATCGAATATTTTTGTAATCGAGTACTCTATCGAATATTTTTTTCGATTAATCGAGTACTCTAATAAATTACCCTTTTGTGTTTGTAAACCATTATATCATATATTGATGAGCCAAGATGGCGTCGAGTATGGCTGCCTCGTTGCGAGCTCCACCAAGTTCCAACATTACACACTCCATACTGTACATTAATGCCACTGTTTTGCACATACCAACCTCTGTACATTTTATATCTCTTATCTTGTTGTTTACTTTATTCATTTGTATACTTAGATTAGCCATTTTTATATTTTACTTGTTTTTACATTACTGTATTTTTGCACAACTCTGTTGCTGTGAAGCTCGCACACAAGAATTTCACTCGCATGTACTGTACCAGTGTACCTGCACATGTGACGTGACAATAAAAGTGATTTGATATCAAATAGCATGTTATAATTATGAAAGACCTCTTAAAATGAGCAAGCAATTGCCAGTTATTCTTCAAGTTTTATTCAAAATTAGTTTGCATAACTTCAGCACTTCAACTTTACTTCACAGTAAACAAATGCCTGTGCAAAAAATAAGTAAACAACCTGAGCCGATTTTCCCCTCGTGTGAGAATCTGCTAGCCTGCAAGCCAGACAAAAACTAGGAGGATAACGCTGCGAGCGGCTGCGGCCCAAACAGAACCAGAACCGCTCACGGCGCAAACAGCTCGCCGGCTGTTTCCCTATTAACACACGTCCGTTTTAATTTCTACACTTTTTTTTCTCACACTAACAAGGATTGCCAAAAGCATGTTTGCTGTGGTTTTGTCAAATTATACTGATCACAAAACATTTATTTACTTTCTTTCGTTTTCCTCCGCCACTCATAAAGACCCGTGTCCTCCTGCAGAAACCCCGAGGGACAACAGACATCAATAACACAATAGAAAGTCCGACATATTGTGTAAAAACTTTAGGTTACTATCGTAACCCCGGTTCTCTGAGTAACATGAGTGAGATGTCTCACTATGGGATACGCCCCTCCGCGGATTCCTCAGAAGCACTTATCTCAATACGCCAATCCTGATTGGCCAGTGACCGTGACGTACGCGTCCCCCTGCTACTATAAGTAGCAAGCGTCCCAACGTACGCACTATTCAAGATAAACACCTCTTCTCGCTTCGCCCAGCAAGAAGGGTTGTCTGGTGAGACATCTCACTCATGTTACTCAGAGAACCGGGGTTACGATAGTAACCTAAAGTTCTCTTTCTTAACATTCGTTTCGATGTCTCACTATGGGATATGGAGACTCCCGTATTGCCAGACAGCTTATCCAGCGATCACCAACCTACAGGGATACATCTTGGCCCGCCAAAGACCCCACACTCAGAATCGTGTGAGTCATTGCAGGGACCGAAACATCAAGCTTATAGAAGCGTGCAAATGCAAATGGAGAAGCCCAACTTGCTGCAGCACAAATCTCCTGGATTGACAGCCCCCGAAAAAGGGCCCAAGAAGCAGACAGGCCCCTAGTAGAATGGGCCCTGAGCCCAACAGGTGCCTGAATGTCCTGACAGGAGTAAGCCATAGAAATAGCCTCCACAATCCAGTGGGAAAGCCGCTGCTTTGTGACGGGTTTCCCCTTACGAGGCCCACCCCATGACACAAAAAGCTGGTCCCCCCTGCGAAGGTTCTCCGTCCGATTCACATACTCCTTGAGCGCGCGAATCGGACACAGCTTGTGCCACCGCTCCTCCTCAGGAGAGGAGAAGGGTGGCGGGTAGAAAGCTGTGAGGATAATAGGAGAAAAGGAGCCCACCACCTTAGGCACAAAGGCAGGGTTGGGCTTCAAGGACACCTTCATGTCACCTGGTGCAAACTGGGTGCAGGATGGGTGCACAGAGAGAGCCTGTAAGTCACTAACTCACTTTGCAGATACCAAAGCCAGGAGTAGCACCACCTTAAGAGACAGGATCTTAAGGTCCAGGCCGTCCATAGGTTCAAATGGAGGCCCGGAGAGGGCCGACAGCACCAAGGACAGATCCCATGAGGGCACCAGGGGTCGGGACACAGGGAGAAGCCTGCGCGCGCCCCTCATGAAGCTACACACCAGGGGGTGTTGACCTGCCAATTTCCTCCCAAAACCCAAGTGTCGGGCGGAAATGGCTGCTAGGTACACTTTAATGGTGGAGAAAGCCTTCTTCCCATCCAACAAGTCTTGCAGGAAAGACAGAATGACGTTCACCGGGCATTGGAGGGGTGAGACCTCCCTGCCCTGACACCAGGCTTCAAACACCCTCCATTTACAGTCATATAGGGACCTAGTGGAGGGGGCCCTAGCATTCTGAATGGTTCGAATGACTGCCTGGGGCAGCTCTGCTGACACTAGCCCACACCTCTCAGGGGCCAGGCCCACAGGGCCAGCCGTTCTGGATGAGGGTGGAAGATCGAGCCTCCCGCTTGGGACACCAGGTCCCTGCGAAGCGGCAGTTTCCAAGGTTGGCCCTCCAGGAGCTGGAAAATGTCCGCCACCCAATGCATGGCTGGCCAGTATGGGGCCACCAGAATGAGAGTGTGGCGCTGGGTTCGTACCCTCAGCAAGGTGGGTGGTATCAGGGCCACTGGGGGAAAAGCGTAAAGCAGTCCCCGTGGCCAGTCGTGCGCCAGCGCGTCCACGCCGAGTGGAGCGTCTCGGTCGCGCAGGGAGAAGAACAGAGGACACTGAGCATTCTCCTTGGAGGCAAAAAGATCCACTACGGCTGTGCCGAACCGGATCCAAATCTGTTCCAACACTGCTGGATGCAGGCTCCAATCCCCGTACAGGGGTGTCCCTCTGGACAACAGATCCGCCCCCCGATTCAGAACACCCGGGACATGGGTGGCTCTGATTGAGAGGAGATGCCTGCTGCACCATAGGATCAGTCTGCGTGCCAGCGTGTGTAACCGCACGGAGCGCAGCCCCCCCTGGCGGTTTATATAAGCCACAGTCGTGGTGTTGTCTGTTCTCACTAGGACATGATGGCCGGAGAGAAAAGGCAGGAAGCGCTTCAGGGCCAGAAAGACCGCGAGGAGTTCCAGATAATTTATGTGTGTCCCCCAGAGCTCTCTGCTCCACACACCCCTGACAGAGCGACCCTCCAGGAGCCCCCCCCAACCTGACAGGCTCGCATCTGTCGTGACCACTTTCCTCACGAGAACCAACCCCAAAGGCACCCCCTGTGCCAAGAGGGAGGGGTGACGCCAACAGCGGAGCGCCGCGACGCACGCTGCAGAGACCGTCACCCTGCGCGCTCTGTGGCGCACTGGAGAGAGACCCAGAGAAGCCACCCAGCGTTGAAAATCTCTCATGTGTAGACGGCCGAGTGGTACCACTGAAATAGCCGACGCCATGAGACCCAAAAGCCTGAGGCATAACGCAAACCGCACCGAACTGTGTAGGCGGAAGCGCGCCAGGCAGAGCAAGAGCGCGTTCACGCGCGGTGTCGAGAGACGGGCCGTGAACGCCCCTGAGTCCAGATTCAGACCTAGAAAGGTTCTTTTCTGGGAGGGGAGTAAAGCGCTTTTCTGCCAGTTTATCCTGAAACCCAGACCACACAAGTGATGGATCACAACCAGCGTGTTTGACGCTGCCTCCTCTCTGGACCGTGCCAGCAGGAGCCAGTCGTCTAAATACGTGGCCAGCCGAATGCCCCTCCCTCTCAGAGGGGCGATCGCTGCCTCCGTACACCTGACAAACACCCTCGGGCTCAGCGAGAGGCCGAATGGGAGCACGGTGTATTCATAACACACTCCCTGAAAGGCAAACCTCAGAAATTTCCTGTGTGGAGGGTACACGGGAATATGAAAGTATGCGTCCCTCAGGTCGATTGAGGTGAACCAGTCGTTCTGGTGAATCAGACGCAAAAGGGATGAGAGCGTGAGCATTTTGAATCTGTACTTTCTGAGGCATCGGTTCAGGGCCCTCAGATCCAGGATCGGGCGAATCCCGGTCCCTCCCCGTTTCGGGACCAGGAAGTACCTGGAGTAGAAACCGCTCTGAGACCGATCGGGAGGCACAATGCATATCGCTCCCTTCTCCAGCAGGGAGGAGATTTCTCCCTGAAGGATGTGAGCTGACGTCCCCTGGGCGTGGGAGAACACTACGCCGGAGAATCGAGGAGGAACTGAGGCGAATTGGAGCCTGTAACCTCTCGAAATAGTTCTCAGCACCCAACGTGAAGCAGAAACCGCTGTCCATTCCTCCATGTGAGTGGAGAGCGGTGACACAGCCGTGACACACGGAGCACCAGCTCCCTCCAGAGGTTGTGGGGCAGCGGTGCTCGTGGCAACCACTGCGCATGCGCGGGGGCTTTGTGCTTTGATGGCCCAGGCATACAGGGACGACGTTTGGCTGGCGGGTAAGTCCGCCAGGGGCCGCCCCCGCCTGGTTCCGCTCATGGGTAACATTTTTATTGATTTTTTTGCTGCGCCCTTGACATTTCGTCTGGATGCGTCAGCGAACGTTTTAATGCTCCTTGAGCGTGACATGTTTGTGAAAAACAATGTGAGTGCTTGTGACGTGTGTTTTGAGCCGGCACAGCCGGCTGCACGTCCTGGCCCCACCCTGGACCGCTCGGGGACTCCGCCGGAGGGGTTCCGTGAGGGGGGGGAGAAGGCACCGTGGCAACATCGAACAGGAGGAGCTGGCGAACGGGGAACTGCCAGCTGCAGCGTCCGGAGGGAAAGAACTCCGTCAGGCTGCCCTCTTCTTCTTCCTCACCTGCTGACCGCTGGGTCGGGTGGGTTGTCCCGACGGCGGAGCGGCTTGGTTGCCGGATCTCTGAGGCCAAACTGGTCGAGGCGCTGAGCCCGAAGGAGCTGGTTGGACAGCTTGAGGCTTCGGGCGCTTTGGGATCCGGAACTGAGGCTGGGCTCGGGCAGCTGCCTGAGGCAGGTTCAGCCGAGCCGGCAGCGCCGGTGAGGGTTTACGGGGAAGGCAGAGATGAAGGGCCTCATCCTCTTTCTTTTTGGCCTCACACCGTTGCTGCATTGATGCCAGGGCAGAGCCAAAAATGCCTTCAGGCACGATTGGCATGTCCAAAATGTCCTCCTTCTCTCTATCAGAGAGGTTGGAGAGGTTCAGCCATCGTGCACGTTATTGAAGCACCATCATGCCCAAAGCTTTTCCCGTGGCCTGGACCGCGCAGCGCTGCACACGCAGGCAGATGTCGGTCAGTACGGTGATTTCCTCCCACACCTCCGGGTCCGGCTTCGTATTCATGTCCTCACAGAGCTCGGCTTGGTACGCCGAGAGCATGGAGGAGACATTCAAAGCTCGGACCGAGATGGCGGCAGCCTTGTACGCCCTCTCGTTCAGCGCCGACTAGAAGCGGTCCGCCTTCGCGGGGAGAGCGGGAGGCCTGGAGGAAGTTGCCGAGAGCCGTGGGTGCAGGTGGGCTGCAACCAGCGGTTCCATCGGCGGCATGCGAAGCATGCCAGCCTTCTCCATCCCCTCGAAATCCAGCGAGGAGGCTCCTTGGACAGGAGACCTGGAGCTGAAAGGGTGTTTGTCCCAGGAGGACCTCACTTCTTGGAGAAGCTCCGGGAAGGCGGGAAGGAGGGGCTTTGCCGCTCTTGTGGCCTGAGGCAGCTTCTTTCCCTCGTAGCGGGATCTGACAGCCTCAGTGACCACGGTGGGCCAAGGGATGTTGAGCCTGGTCACAGCGCGTCGGCAGACTGACTGCATGTCCAGGTGGGCGGCCGGAGAAGCCGCTCCATCCCTGGGAGAGGACGGAAAGCTAGGCATGGAGGCCTGAGCGATGGGGAGAAAAACGTCGTCATCCTCGTCCTCCTCTGAAATGAGGAGTTCCGAGGTGCCCCCGTCGTCTCCGTAGTCCAACTCCAACACGTCCTCGACAGGGTGGCTCGGACCGGCCGGTTCGAGCTGTGAGCCCCAGCTGAGTTCGGCACACGGTTCCGGCTCCGGGAGGACATGTTCGCTGGCGTCCCCAGGCGGTGGCCCAGGGGCCGGCAGGCAAGGGTCCTTCCCCGACAGGCTAGCTTGGCGCGCTAGCCGCCGGCAAAGGCTCTTCAGGGTGAAGCAAGCGCAGCTCTCACATGACCCGGGGACTTCCAATGCCAGCTGGGCGTGTTCCAGCCCGAGGCAGCTCGAGCAGACCTTGTGCGGGTCTGTGCTTGAGATTTTGTTCCCACAGGTACAGAGGCGAGCTCCTGCGCCGTCGACTCCTCTGGTGGGAGGAGCGGCTTCCATGTAGGCTAACTGGTGTGTTAGCAGAGAACGAACAGATGCACTGGAGTGTGAAGCTGCTCGTTATGCCCCGAGCCTATGGTGAAGGCCAGGACAGAAGGACAGTAAGTTAACGTTCGGCGACGGAGAGAATATTAGAAGGCTCCGTCTGTGAACAGTTGAGCTAACTTACCTCAGAGATAAGCGACCACCGAAGCGAGAAGAGGTGATTGAATAGTGCGTACGTTGGGACGCTTGCTACTTATAGTAGCAGGGGGACGCGTACATCACGGTCACTGGCCAATCAGGATTGGCGTATTGAGATAAGTGCTTCTGAGGAATCCGCGGAGGGGCGTATCCCATAGTGAGACATCGAAACGAATGTTAAGAAAGAGAACTGCTATTTTTAGCACATTTTAAGTCCGACGTGTTGCTACCAGATGTACGGTGTGAGCTGAAACTGAGTGCTACAAACGAAAAAGTCGCAGTGTCCGCAGAATATATAGAAAAACAGGCTAAAAAGCATTATCTTGTAGAGGCTCTGAGTCCGCTTGCAGAAGTGACATTTACAGGTGCTGCAGCACGGAGGATGTGGTGTTGTGGTAGGCTAAATCCATTTTGCAGTATTTATACTGGACTACGTTTTCCGTCTTACGACGTGAAAAATGGTCCCACAACTTTGACTTTTTCTGTCTTTTTCGCACTCCACCGGGGTTCACGTTGTTAAGAGAAAGTTAAGTTATATTCGCTACTCGCGTGTGCATTCAGTCCAGTGGCCATGTGCGTCACTTATTTCGGTCCGGGTGAAACATGACCCCGGGCGATTGCAAAGCCACGAATTAATTAAATATGAATTAAACGAATCCTCGAGGCAGAGAATTTGACTCGAGGATTTTTTGTACTCGAATTATTCGAGGTACTCGAGGAATCGTTTCAGCTCTAATATATATATACAAACTGGTATTGGTTTTGTGGAAAATTTTTGGACTAATGCTGGTAGATCCCTATTTTACAGTACATTTCTGTCCATCCATCCCTCCACCCGTCCATTTTCATCTGCTTATCTGGGGTCGGGTTGCAGGGGCAAAAGCCTAAAGCCAAGCATACACTGTGCGATCAGTTTAACCATTTTAAGCAGATTTTCCTCTCGTACAAGAATCTTTGAAGTCGGGGCGAGTTTTGTGTCATGTATCCTGTAGTATACGGAGGAAAACGAGACTTCTAATGTTACCATTTTTTTAGGTCAGAAGTGTTGCTACCAGACATACAGCATGAGCAGTCAGGTGGCCTCTGAGAACTGTGTCGTACAGTGTGAGAACATAACTTCGCTTTTATCTGCGAGGAAGTCGTACAGTTTGAGATGGAGCTGAAAGCTAGGAGTGAAAGTCGCACAGTGTACACTCGGCTTAAACAAAGAGGCCCAGACTTCCATCTCCCCAGCCACAGGGGAATCCCAAGGTGTTCCCTGGCCACCTAAGAGACATAGTCCCTCCAGCGTGTCCTGGATCTACCTTTGGCTCTCCTCCTGGTTGGACGTGCCTGGAAAACCTCACCAGGGAAGCGTCCAGGAGGCATCCTAATTAGATGCCCGAGCCACCTCAACTGGCTCCTCTCAATGTGGACAAGCAGCGGATCTACTCTTTCGGTCACTACCCAAAGCTTGTGACTATAGGTTAGGGTTGGAACGAAGATCAACAGCTAAATCTTCTTTCTCCGCTTTTCAACTTCCTTAATGCCTCTGAAATTTCCGATCTTATCTGCAAATCAAAGTCTTCCACCTGTCAGCTTGATCCCCTTCCCACCTCTCTAGTTAAATCCTGTCTGTCCTCTCTCACTACATTCATAACTGCCATTATCCACTCCTCTCTCTCCACTGGTATTGTTCCATCCCAACTCAAAACTGCTGCAGTCACACCCATACTTAAAAAAACAGGTGCAGATCCATACAACTTTAATAACCTTAGCCCTATTTCTAACCTACCTTTCATTTCAAAAATTCTGGAGAAAGTTGTCATCTCCCAACTCGACTCTCACTTGGAAAAAAACACTCTCTATGAACGATTTCAGTCTGGTTTTCGCCCCAGTCACAGTAGGGCTGCTCAATTAATCGAATTTTAATCACGATTACGATTTGAGTTTTGAACGATTATACACTAAACACTCCGCCTGCGCTCCGGACCGTTCTTCAGGACATTAGGAAAGGGAATTATGTAGTGATGTGTCAGTCGCTAAAGAAACAGCTCTCGGAGCCGGCTCCCTGTTGGACTAACCAGAGTGAGTGACACACACACCGCACCTGCGGACTCCTGAGCCGCTAAAAACAGCTAAATGTGTATGTGTGGCGTGCTAAACACACGTGCAGCTTGCCCCGATTGCTGTGAGACCGGGTTGGGGGTGGGGGGTGCAGCTGTAGTTGGGACATTTATTACATTAACTGAAATAAATAGTTTATAAATAAGGTAGAAATAGATAGAAGTAAGTTCCTCACGCTGATAAATAATAACTAACCTCTCTGAGGACACGGTGCTAGTGCACTCTCCTACAGCACCTTGACACAACTTCAATAAATGTTATGCAACATTTTGTGAACATCAATTTATTTGCGTTTATTTGTTATAAATGCTACTGTATAATTCTTGCTGTCAGTATTTGCAAGATATTGGTATTTGGGTCTGTACTGGTTAGACTTAAATGAGTTAAACCAAGGTCTATAGCCCTTGGGTCATAGACTATGAGCTATAAGTATATTGGTCTTTTTATACTGGGAATCAGGAGTTATTTTAGTGATCATCTTGTTTCTTATTTCTTTTTGTCCTGATTGTGCCCTGAGCTATTTTATGACTGAATAAAAACAAATAAAATCAACATAAAAATCGTCCTAAATAATCGTGATCTCAATTTCAGTCACCATAATCGTGATTATTATTTTTGCCATAATTGAGCAGCCCTAGGTCACAGTACAGAAACTGATCTCTTAAAAATCACCAATGATCTTCTGACTGCTGCTGATTCAGGCCTTCTTACCATCCTCATCCTGCTTGATCTGAGCGCAGCTTTTGATACCATTTCTCATTCAATTTTTCTTGACAGGCTCTCATCTATTGGCATATCCCATCTCACACTTGACTGGTTCCACTCCTATCTCTCAGGCCACACACAATTCATACAACTCAAATCCTTCAGATCAGACCCCTCCCCAATTGACAAAGGTGTGACCCAGGGTTCCGTCTTGGGGCCCCCATCGCTTCATTATCTACCTCCTTCCACTTGGTCATATCTTTCACAAATTTAACATTCGTTTTCACTGCTATGCCGATGACACCCAGCTTTACTTGTCCTTAAAACCCCAATCTCCACTTTCACCCCCTCCTGTCTAGCTGAAATTAAATCTTGGTTCACCACAAATTTTCTCAAACTTAACAGTGACAAAACAGAAATCCTTTTAGTTGACACCAAATCCACCTTATCCAAATCTCCCAGTTTTTACCTTACAGTTGATGCCTCCGCTGTTTTTCCTTCCCTGTAGGTTAAGAGTCTGGGTGTCATCCTTGATACCACTCTTTCATTTCAATCCCACATCAATAGCGTCACTCGATATGCCTACTTTCACCTGCGCAATATTAATAGCCTTCGCCCCTCTCTCACGCCCCACTCTGCTTCCATACTTGTTCACAGTCTTGTCACCTCAAGAATCGACTACTGCAATTCACTCCTATTTGGTTTACCGTAAAAATCCATCCATAAGCTCCAGCTGGTCCAGAATTCTGTTGCACACATCTCTAAAACCCCTGTGAGTCACCAAATCAGCCCTGTCCTGCAATATCTTCACTGGCTTCCTGTTAAACAATGCACAGATTTCAAAATCCTTCTCCTCACATCTAAAGCTATCCATAAACATTCTCCCCCATACCTGTCTGACCTCATTCACATTATCTCTCCCATCAGTTCCCTCAGATCATCATCCTCTATCACTCTCTCTGTCCCACCTTTCCATCTCAGCACTATGGGGAGCAGAGCCTTCAGCAGCTCTGCTCCCCGTCTCTGGAATTCTCTCCCTCAAGCCATCCGTAACTCTGACTCACTCTCCTCCTTTAAATCTAGACTCAAAACCTACCTGTTTCAGACTGCATACTGCTAGTGTCACCTTTTCCATCTTCATTGATTTTATTATCTAGTTTGTATTTGTAGGCTTCTGTGTGTGATTTATGCTGTTTTTAACTTGGTTTCTTTGTTGTTATTTTATTGTTGTAAAGTGTCCTTGTGTCCCTTGAAAAGGCGCTTTTAAATAAAATGCATTATTATTATTATTATTATTATTAAATCGAGAGCTTCACATTCCAGCTCAGCTCTCTCTCCACCATGACAGACCAAAACAATGCCTGCATCACTGCAGGTGCTGCACCAATCTGCTTATCGATCTTACACTTTATATATCCCTCACTAGTAGTGAACAAGACCCCGAGATACTTAAACTTCTCTGCTTGAGGCAGGACCTCATCCCTGACCTGGAGAAGGTATTCTACCCTTTTCCGATTCAAGACTATGGCCTCAGATTTAGAGGAGCTGATTCTCATCCCAGCTGCTTCACACTCGGCTGTGAACAGCTCCAGCAAAAGCTGGACATCACGATCTGATGAAGCCAACAGGACATCATCTGCCAAAAGCAGAAACCCCCAAAACAGATCCCCTCAAGACCTTGGCTGCGCCTAGTAATAATGTCCATAAAAGTTATGGACAGAATCTGTGACAAAGGGCAGATTTGGCAGAGTCCAACTTTCACCAGAAACAAGTCAGACTTACTGCCGGCAACACAGACCAAGCTCTGACACCGGTCATACAGGGACCTAACACTAAAGCCAGTATCAAGTGGCCTGGTACGGTTCAACACCTTCTCTAAATCTACAAAACACATGTAGTTGGGCGAACTCCCACACACCCTGCAGGACCCCCCTAAGGGTATGAAGCTGGTGTGTCTTTGTCTCCTGTTTTGTAACTCCACCATATGAACAAAGGTGTTAGAACAGCAGAGGTTTCATATTGCACAGCCCTCAAAACTCTGCTAAATCTAACTAAAGATTATTGGTAAATGCACAAACAGTAAAAAGGTATAGGAAAAGGTTTTATCTGGGATAGAACTTTCTATGCATAAATCATCATAAATTAATTGTGCTACTGATCTTTTTACAGCAATTGTCTTTGAACTACAAATATTAAATCTCATGCAAAAGACAAGACAACATTTGTAAGGATGTTGCCACAAAAACCAAAACTGAGCAAACAAGCTTAGCTATTCAGGTTGATGAGAGCAGTTTTCAGGTTATTCTGCATTAAGATGTTGATTACCTTAAACAATTATTTCAAAGTACTTTGTGTGTGAGAATGTGACACAAGTGAAGCATCCTTTCAGTGATAAGAAAACAGTCAGACCTGTTATGTAACAAGATGACTTGATAGCATCAGTTTCATTTAAGGCAAAGTGTTGAACCAAAACCTGACAACTGTAGCCTCAGTTCGGTCTTTCGGCTGGCCTGGACTCTAAATTATTGTTTGCACTGGCCTCATCCAGAGAAGATGGGCTTTTCTTAATTAAAATGCTATAATGGACTTAAAGATGTGAGGAGTAGAACGCAGAACAGTTTAACACAGAGAAATAAAATGTGAGAGATTATTTTAAAAACATAATAAGGTAACCTCGCTACCATCGTAAGTTATGATTGCCTTCATGAAGCAAGTTACTGCTGGTGAAAAGTATGATCCCACCTTCTCTTACACACATTTGAATTTTATTTTATGGCAGTATGATGATCCTTAAACCTTAAATTTAAAGTTAATCTCATATAAATTGCAGCTCAAACATATTACACCAAGTACAGACAGAACAGGCACCTGCAAGGCTAACCCCGGTTTCACACTGAAAGCATCAGCGGCGCGGAACGTCACTGTTTCCAATACAATCCATTATAGTCTATGGACTGTTTCAAACAAGCAGCGATGTCACAATTTCCAGGCGCGTCCCAGAAGCGCAGCGCCGCTAAAGATAGGCTCGGGTTCTATTTTTGCCGCAAGCTTCTGGGACACATCAATTTCCGCAGTTAATACAAAGCTAGACAGGAAATCACACACTGTTTCAGTGTAAAATCCCTGGTAATTTTCTAAATAAAAGTACTGCAGTGATGCCGTTTCAAATATATGAAGCTTACGTGTAATCCAACGACTTATTTACTCACAGAATTAGTCGGAGGAAAGGAACAACACCGTATATGACATCAAACATCCATCCATCCATTTTCATCTGCTTATTCGGAGTCGGGTCGCAGGGGCAGTAGCCGAGAGGCCCAGACTTCCCTCTCCCCAGCCACTTGGGCCAGCTCCTCTGGGGAAATCCCAAGGCGTTCCCTGGCCAGGTGAGAGACACAGTCCCTTCAACGTGTCCTGGGTCTACCTTTAGGCATCCTACCAGTTGGACGTGCCTGGAAAACCTCACCAGGGAGGCATCCAGGAGGCATCCTGACCAGATGCCCGAGCCACCTCAACTGATATAAAATGTGATTTCCTTTTTTTTTTTTGGTTTAATGGCGGACTGCATAAACAAACCGTGACCTGAAGTCTAGAGGGATCTTGTGATTTAGCAAGTCCAGCGAAGAGCACAACTAGGAAGCCCGGTGTGAAAAGGGCCGCTGCAGTTTTGTGACACTGATGCTTACAGTGTGAAACTGGGGTTAAAGAATAGACAAAAGTTAACAAAGATGGATATGAAAAATATTTTAAAACAGCAGTCAAACTTTCCAGCAGGGAACTACCAACAAAAGGCAACATGAGGTGATCATTTATTGTTTGTCCTCCATCAGGTCAGACAGGATGTTTGCCTTCATCAAATAAAAGCTTACAGGTTAAAGGTTTTCTTTCAAGTGCTGGGTAACAGCTGGGTACTATGTGTGGCCCATAATATGCAAGCCGAATAAAGATAAGATAGTTTTCAGTTACAATTATGCTGTAATTTCCCTTATACTGGACTTGGTACAGAATCAATTCATTTTAATTTAGGCCTGTATGTACAATCTGGTCTAATTTATCTATTTGGGTGGCTGGCTCAGGAGTTAGGGATTTGACCTGTTGTCTGTTTCGAGGCTTCATTAAACACACGCACCTCAGTCTGAATCTACAGGGACACACAGTTTGTTGCAGCTGAATGAAAGGTGGCATTTTCTGAAAAGGAATAATGCGAGCGTTGGATTTTTAAAGCTGAAATGGCAAATCTGGAAAACAAATTAGCTAAAAACATTTTTTCATGTCTCTTAACATTCTAAAATAGGAGAGCTATAAATACATTAGAGATAAAAAAAAATGTTAAAAAAATGTAAACAGTGGTTCTCTCGCATTTGTCTAAAAACCTGTGCCAATAACATTCTTCAGACTAAAAGCAACTATTGCAGCATCTGGTTGTCGGTCTCGCTGAACCGCCACACTTCCCTAGGTCCTCCACTCATTTCACACTCACGCATTTAGCAACAGAAAACCCACTGGTGTGGTTCTCAGCTCAATGAGAGGAGGAGAAACAGTCAGCTGCTACTAGGGCTGCAACAAACGATTATTTGGATAATCGATGAATCGGATGGGATCTCGACACGATTAATCGATTAATCGGATTACATAGGGACATTTTTAAAAACTGCTAGGGAAACGTTATTTTTCTCCTTCCTTCAATTTATTAAACACATTATTAGAAAACAGTTCAATAGCAGAAAAACAACATGCCATCACCTAAATTGTCTTATAAGGTGTATAGACAGAGACCCTAAGCTACACCTATCTGTGACCTAAAATGCTTGGTCCAAGTTAAACAGCTTAAGGGCAATTCTCATCTGTTTTGTTTGATCTCATCTGTAGACATTTATTATAATTGGGGATGTCAAACAACTAATTTTTAAATGTAATCAAACATAGGCTGTGAATTAATCAAAATTAATCACTATTTCCAAAAATGACTGAAAAATACCAAATAAAACAAAAGTAAATGAATGCCATCCTCCTTGCGATGATGCCCTGGGCAACTGCCATAAAGTCACATCAAGAAATGCTGCTGATCATTCCAATGATCCCAAATAGACTCACATTAGGCCACATGAAAGCAACTGAACCCAAAAATATATTAACCAGTATATAACTACACTCTCACACAACACGCCTGCAGCAACAGTTAGGACTCCTCCCTCCCTTTTAAAAGCGTTTTCGCTTCTGAGGACATTGTGGTTGTAAAGCCACATGTTAGTAGTCTGGCCCCGGTGTGATCAACTAGTTTCTGCGGGAATGTGATGGTGGAACCGGTTCGGAGCAGCGCGAGTCCCCCCGCCTATCTAATAGCGTCGCGATTACAATTTTATAGACTTTTTTTAACGAGCTTAGGGCATGTCTAGCCTGTGTGATAATCCGGGGCTTGGGTGAATCACTTTTGAAAAGTTTTTAACTTACCCGGACACCGAGCTCTCTCCTTCCTCTCTGATGATTCTGACATGCTTGCGTTTAAGATGCTGCATCATCACCGTAGTATCCCCGTGCCATGCTAAGTCTGACCTACAAACGTTGCATGTCTTCGCCTGATTTAACTGAAAATGCTCCCAAACTTTAGAAGTTTTTACTTTTTTGGGGTCTCGCTGCTTCTGCCATGTTCCTCTTACAAACACCTGCCGGCTCTCCACCGGTCTGCGCGCAACGGCGGGCGGGAGGGGGCTTTTGGAAGAGTTGCGCAACACAACGAATCGATGACGCAATTCGTTGCCAACGCTTTTAGTAATCGATTTTCATCGAATTTATCGATTCGTTGTTGCAGCCCTAGCTGCTACCGCTTCAACTTAAGGCCAAACTACAAGAGTTCCAAAAAGAAAAACATTTGAAATCACAGACAACAAGACGTTTGGACGTAGAAAAATGCGACATGTGTTTGGCAATATCTTGTTTCCTATGGCATTGCAGATTTCCAGTTCCACTAGAAGCATCTTAAGCCTGATTTATACTTCTCCGTCTGTGTCGGTGCAGAGACACACAATGCCATAATGCGCCGGCGCAAGGGCCGTCCAACAGGCTCACAGAGGGTGATGGAGACATGCCCAAATTTTTAAACATCTGTCAAAAGTGACAGAGACCGCAAGCTTGTGATTGGTCAGAACACCGCTTTCTGTATATTCGTCACCAGCACCACGGTAGCTCCATTAAAAAGTAAACAGATATTTAGCAGCAGACCCAGAAAAGATTTAAGAACGCATGGCGAAAAAAGTCGGAAAAAATAACATTTATTCACCCGTGAGTGAAGGAGTACAAAATACGAAGCAAACGTGGAAGGAAATGATTGTAAATGTGGCTTTAGAGGTGGCGACGGCATGAAGAGGTGGAGGAGAATAAAGGACAAATTTGTCCGTGTTACAAAGTCTCTAAAATATATAAAGACCTTACTAAATACCAGGAAAATACACCATCGGGGTGCGGATTCATGAGTGTTATGGTGGCAGAATACCTCAGAAAAGCGCTACGCCCTCTGTTGTCCTCGCAGGGAATTGCTTTGCAACACTCCACTGCCTTAACAGAAGTTCAAATGTGAAAACCTTTCCGACACTCCGTGTGCGTCTCTCCGTTGCAGAGCTCACTGGGAAGTTAAAATCCAGCTTTAGGGATAGGGATGGTTACAGCTAATGGTGCATTCGCTTACTCCTCAGAACTCAAAAATTCCAATTTCTGATTGGGAAAAATCAACTGTTTGAAAATGAACGACAAAAGGAATGAAAATACACAGGAAATTTAGTTCACTGCAAAGATTTTGCTTCAGTTTAATTTGCAGTATTTAATACTACAAGGACCCACCCATCACACGATTTGTCCAGAGGGGAAAAGAGGAATAGTACATGGAGCTGGGTTTTAGTTTGTGAAACACAAACTCTTAACTTTTTCAACAGAATTGCTCGTAGCGGAGTATTAACTAGCATAGCAAACCAGAGCAGAAAAAACAGGAACCACATTTCTCACCTGTTGAGGTCGCCTTCAAAATAAAACGTTAACCCTATAGTTTACTATTCAAACCCTTACAATATGTTGGAGGTAATTTGGCCACTCTGGCTATCCGTAGAAGTTTTCTGATTACACAGGAGAAGGAGGGGTTTGGCTCGTCTCTCTGCACAAACAGGATGGAAAAACAGTACTCAGTTGACATTGAACGTCCCCAAATATTCAAAAACCAGGACGCCAAATGCCAAGTGTAGAGCAGCACATTTACCCAGAGGCTCTCAGATTGAGCCAACTTGTGAGAATGCATGTAATAACCGCTTAAAGATGGAGCAACATGTTGCTAGCATAGCGGCTAATCGCTAGCATTGCAGTTTGACCAGTTATATCGATATAAAGATATAATGTCATCTTGTATCTTGTTTAAAAATTATATCGATATTTTAAAAATATCAATGTATCGCCTAGCCCTAAGCACCGGTATCAATTCCTAGGTACCGGGAATTGGTACTGAATAGATTCAAATGTGAAAGATACCCATCCCTACTTAGGGAAGATATCTGAGTGCTACGTGACTGTCGAGTGTTTGCTTTCAAAACCTAGTTTGTTTGCAGATTCGCCATAACAGCTTTAAATACAAACTTGATATTTTTTCCCCCCACCTGAAGGGTTGTAAAATAGATTATTCCATTAATAGACAGAGGATTTGATAGAATATTTCAATGTTAAAATACTCAAAAGCTGCAGCTCTAGTTGCGGGTTCCAACCTAGGCTCGGTCTGTGTCAGTTGTGTATTGGGGCAGCAGTAGCTCAGGAGCTTGAGCAAGTTGTCCAGTAATTGGAAGGTTGCAGGTTTGATCCCAGCTCTGGTCAGAGAATTCTGCTGCTGTGTCCTTGGGCAAGACACTTAACCCATCTCGCCCGATGGTGGTGGTCGGGGAAACCGGTGGCCGTGATTGTGAGGAAGCCTCACTTCTATCTGTGTGGCCCAGGAGCTTTGGCAACAATGTAGCTTGTGTGTGTGAATGAGTAAATGTAGAAAGGACTGGGCAATAAAATTAAAAGATAAGAAAACTTTTCATTCATAGATATATGAAAACAGGTCGAAAGGCCTTGTACAGAAACAGCCAGACTGACCCGCTGCTAACAGCTAATGTTAGTGTAGTTTTAGCCTGCTGCAGGTAACAGGTTACATGGCTGGTAAAAATAAAAAAAATGAGCTCCCCCTACAGAACAAAGAGACGGAAGACACAGCGAATGACAGAGTGGACAATAAGGAACTGAACAGTTCAGCTGTTTGGACATAGCATAGCATAGCATAGCATAGTTTTTTTATATAGCACATTTAAAATGCAGCATGGGAGCTGCCCAAAGTGCTGCACAGGCTAAAACAAAACACAACCATTACAAGGAGCTAAAACAAAGGATAAAAATCTCAATCAAAAGCAGATAAAACATGATGAATACTAAGAACACATTAAAACAATGATACAACAAAACACTAAAACGAGTCACTGTCTAAAAGCCAAAGTGTAAAAGTGGGTCTTTAAACGAGATTTAAAAACCGCCAGAGATGGAGCCTGCCGAACTCCAATGGGCAATGAGTTCCATAGCTTTGGGGCAGCATGGACAAATGCTCGATCCCCCCGTGACTTGAGTCTCATCCGCGGCGTGTACAGCAGCAAAAGGTCAGCCGACCTCAACGTGCGGGTGGGCACATATGGAGTAAATTTGGCTAGTAGCTTGTAGCTACGCCACTAGTAAACAAGTGAGGGAAATGTTAGCAATATAGAAGTCTAGTTAACAGCAACTGCAATTTATTTCATTTTAAGCAGTAACAAGAAGTTAGAGGGACATTCCTGCCACAGCTGGAAAGCCAAGAAAGCACTAAAAGAAAAAACACAGCAGGTGCTCAAATTTCAAAGAATGTCCAACCAAGCGGGATTCTAGACAGAAGATGAGTGAGTGAGTCCTAGTGAGCTTGATCAGACATCCCTCAGCAGACAGAAAATCAAGACCCATCCCATGTGGCAGGATCTTAATGTGCTAAAATGTGTAAAACAGGGATTTCAACCCCTGTGTCTGATTTTCTGTCATGCGAGTGTTACGCTTATTTTCCAATCATGAAACCAGTCCTTTATCTGATGAAGACATCGGTGCTTGACGAAAAAGAAGACAGTAATTTGATAAAGCCAAATAACCGTAAAATCTTTTGCTACCTGATTACCAAGACATGACATGGTGTGCTTCATGGATCCCAGATAAAAAACAATCAGCTGTGATAAGGTCTCAGACCACAGTGATGTCAGAAATGGTGACAGCATGGAGGGACATTAGGCAGTTTTGGCTTGCTTTTAGAACCACCTAATGTCCGTTTAGTAGAACCGAAAGCAAAACTTATCTCCTCGCTGTCCATTCGTCTTTTTAGCACCTCAATCTGAGGGCTAAAATGTCTCCCCAGCCTTCTTTAGTGTCTACAGGGGCAGTCCATCAATCAATTAAACAATGCAGCTGTGTTCATGATCTAAAACATGCAGGACATGTACTGGAAGCAGACTGCTGCGCCAGGTATGTCAGATCAATTTCCTTCTAAGTCCAACTAGGGTTGTCACAGTGTGAAAACTTAACCTCACGGTTATTGTGACCAAAATTACCACGGTTTTCGGTATTATCGCTGTATTTTTTTAACGTGCTACATTTTCACACAATTAAATAAACCCTGTATGTCAGGAAATATTGTCCTCAGTTTGTGTCTAAATTTTGCCTAAAATGTGTTATTTTGTAATTATATTGTTTATTTGTTTACATTTTTTCCCTCTAGTCTTTAAAATACCAATATTTGCCCATAACTTCATATTTATTGTCTATTTGATGTCATCATTTAAAAATATTAGATCAGATGATACTCAGTACTCAAGTAGCCTTCTAATCAGATACTTTTTTTTACCCTTACTTGAGTAATAAACCCTATATCAGGAAAATATTGTCCTCGGTTTGTGTCCTTCCAGTGAGCTTTGCAGATTTGGGAAAATGTCATCAGGCAGTAATCATTGTTAAATTCATAATTATTCTCGGAGAGAGACCAACTCTTATCTGCCCCTAGGAGCCCCGTAATACATAGCGTCATTTCAATATGGGGGTGTCCGAGACACGGTTTATATGCAGGTAGCGGCGCTGCAGCTGCTTTATATAGCGACTTGTTGCATTCTCCCTCAAACCAAATCCTCGGATCACGCATTTTAGCTAAAACGCTAACGTTAGCTTGCCTTGCGTTGACTGTAGAGTTGTGGGTGATGGTCACGCAGATGTGTCATGAGATTTGAAGCGTTGCTGCCTTTCACAGACACGTTTTCTGCACGTGCTGCAAACAGGATAGCCGTCTTCTATCAACTGTCCCTGGGCATTCTTCAAATATCTAAAATATGCCCGTACTTCCCACTTTGTCTTCTTTGAGGGATAATGAATGTCCTCCTGAGCGCTGCCGTCTCCTCCTTTGGCCATTATTTCAGCTTTAGCTTCATGAAAGTTTTGGTCGTAAACAACAAAGCGCGCATGTGCCGCCAGCTACTTCAGCAGATGATACAGTGGCTGATAAGGGTCATCGCGCCTACACCGCAGCCACGGTAACCCACCGAGATAATATAGTTTTTTTTAAAACAAGACGGTTATTATTATTGTCAACTTTTTTTTACCGGGGTTTACCGCTACACCGGTTACCGTGAAAACCCTAAGTCCAACAGACTGGACCAGCACTCTGAAGTTGCACATGTGGTATTCTGGCAACAGAGAGCAGTGGGGTCTGAGTGACATTTCATTAACCCTGTAAAGGGTCACCTTAGCCCATACTGGCTCAAGAAAATTATGAAAAGTTGCAAAGTATCTCTTTAATTCTGTTATAATTTTTTTTAAACATGATGAAAAGTATTATCATTTGATATTGAATGAAACGATTAATATGCTGTCCAAAATGCATCATTTTCAATGTTCTCCTATTTCAAAGGGAAAGGTTCACAAAGAGGCTCAGACCAATGATCCACCCTGTGCCACCCTGACAAAGGCAAAGAAATCACTAGGTAGCTTTTACAAGACAGCCCCACTCCCTCTTTCATCTTTTATTCTTCTATCACAAACTGTAAATGTTTAAGAGCTACTAGCTGTCCACCATCAATGGTGTGGAAGACACCATGGGTATTTCTCAATGCCAAGGAATCTTGCCTTGATGTCTTGGTCCCGCCCCGGTTGCCTAGGAGATACGTCATCAGGAGCCGCCAAGACGTGTACCAATGTTCATGTTCTACCAAGGCGTTTGTTCTCTGTTTGTTAGCCGTTTAGCTAGCTGAGCAAGGATACACGGGAGGTGTTTTGTAGTCTAACCTTGGTCAAAAATTACTCAGAATACACCACGGTATTTTCAAAAGGATCAAAACCCGCCAGCTACTTCGGGGGCAAAGTTTAAAAGTACGTCAACTAATTAAAAATGTTTTTTTTTAGATTCATAGACGTTATCTATGGTTGGTTAGTTGCTTATTAGTTGCAGCTCCGGTGGCTAGCGGGTAGTAACTCACTTATATATTTAATTTAACAATTATATACACAATTTAAAAAGTAAAAGGCTTGTTATATATTTATACTGAAACTAATAAGTATAAAATATAATGTTATCTCCCATGTCACATGACCACCGTGGAAGACGTGGTCAAGTGATGCAAGTCTGTTCCATTTAACAGTTTACTTTGGCCATGGAAGGACAGTGTCCTTGTAAGTAAAGCACCTGAGCTCGCAAGACATCGCTTCGCAAGGCCAGGCGCCTTGACATTGAGAAACAGTCCATGGCATGGTGGAAACTTCACTAAATCATCTTCTCACAGTCCAGCAAGCTAGTAAGGACATATCTCTGTCTACTTGCAGGTTGTTTACCTTTGGAGACAGTTTAGTTCATCAGGACATACAGTAACATTTCAGTTCATATATTATAACTCTTGCAAAGTCCTGCCTGACTGGTGTTAAAATCAATACAGGGAGATCTTTAAGGCAAGGCTGCAATAACCAGCAGTGTAACTAGGGACAGTAAAGATTAAAAAGGGGTAGTCCTGCTGAAAGGAAGAACTGAGTTTAGTACATGTGCACCACCACTGCTGATGAACACACACACACACACACACACACACACACACACACACACACACACACACACACACACACACACACACACACACACACACCTACGAGTGACGTTGGATACAGGAACTAAACCGGTCATGTGACCACTGAAAAGGGCAGAGTTGAAAAACAAGCACTGTGCATCTCATGCTCTTGCTGCTGAACCGAACCACAGTTTCTCCAAACCACTGAGACACGATATTGAGCTTTCTCCATAGCAACAGAAAGCAGCTGGGGCTACAGACCTCAGTTTTGTTTCATGTTTTAAATCAAAGTTACGCACACTTTTGCAAGTTTGAAAAAAATATATATATTTAAAGATACTTTTTGCAAGCTCACTTCACTTCTCTGAAAAAATAGTTGCTCACCTTTTATAAAACAAGAATATAAATTGCATAATGCTGTACATTTAATTAATATTCCTAAATGCAATGATATTGGTGCATCGGTAGGTCCATCCTGATTCAACTTGAGCCTTGCAGTTACACCTGTTAAAAAGTACAATATAGTGAAACTCTACTTTTAACAAAAAGTAAGAACAGCATTAAAAAATGTTTTACAAATATGTAACAAGTTGAAAAGACATTTGGGTAAAAGGCACACGGTGACATCACTAAACCAAAGGTTGCCACCACACCCTGATGACGTCCTTTCTGCTGTCCAGAATCAGACATTGTGCATTTCTTGCACCGACTTGTGTATTGTTACATAAACATGGACAGAGAAGTGGTTTGGTAATGTGAGGCCGTATGAGGCCCTCTGGGATACAAAGCAGTTTCACATTGAGGCCCCTGAACTGGGTCAGGAGAAACACACAACATGGATTAATGCTGCCTAAAACCTATGGAGCTCTTCTATATTTCAACAAGCAGCAGTTGACTTTTAGCACGACATCAACTTGGTATCAAATGATGAAAAATATGATAATGTCAGCTATAATTATGAGTTAGTTCATGTTCTAAACAGACTGGCTGAGCAACACCGCCATTTAGGAGGCAAACAAAGAGTCAAAAAAGCTCCATCTGGCAACCGCCATCACCCTGGAGACAATGTGGGACATTTCTTTGTGCTAAAGCTCTTCAGCAAACTCACATCCTTCCTCTAAATCTAATGCAGCCCCCCTCACCGACCCAACTCAAGAAGAAAAGGGCTTTCCAGGAGAGGAAAAGGCCTTAGAACTGCACGGCAGCTGGAGGAAACACTTTATATAATTTTAAATTTACTCCGTTTTGAACTTCAATTTAAAAAATAAAATGTCACAGAATGTCTCCCATTTGTTACCCTAGGAGGCCATTTTAGTCTGAGTCAACAAACTCCATAAAGGTGGATCTGCCAAATCTTGCAAAACACAGACTATGGAATTCTACTTTCACAAAGCAGGGTTTCTAAATCAAGCATCAAGGATACATCTCAACCATCGTGTCATGTTAACTAAAACCACCACAACAGACAGGTTGGCTTTGCCGTCTCTGGGTACGCCTGGATGGATGGGATGTCCTGTAAGCTAAGAGATAAATATGCTTGATTCAGTCAGTTTCATCATAATTTAAGTAGAAAAAGCCCACATGCTGAGATATTAACTGGATTAGAAACACATCTACCAACTCACTCATGGCTTTATGCCTTTTGTAGACGCTTTTATCCAAAGCAACTTACAGATTAACTTAATATGCAGGTTCTTGGGCTGTGGGAGGAAACATCATCCAGAGAAAACCCACACATGCATTGAGAGAACACACAAACTACCCAGAAAGGTTGCAGTCGAGATTTGAACCTGCTATGAGCCTAGCAGGTCTCCAGCTTAAAGATGCAAAGTGCACCTCTGCTCTGTGCACTACAGGAAACAGAAGCTATGTGTAAATATTATATTTTAGTTCCCTATGCAAAATGCTTCATTAGTTATCACTTCACCCAATCATTCCACTTTCCTCTTAAATCACTCAGACTATGTGACAATGTAAAAGAAATTACAAAAGGCCCCATTACTGCTACACACTTACAGGAAGTTACATCAGCAAGCTGATTGGCTTGTTCATGATAAATGAGCTGCACTTTTATAATGTCTTTCAGAGTCAGAGGACTCCGAAGCACATTACACTACAGTGTGTTTACTCAGATGGTTCTATGATGCTCCCTGAAGGTAGAACGTCTGTGTTCATCCATGTTCAGTATCCAGAGAACTCTATAGGGGATTATTGATCTATCTGGCATTGATTGAAAACAGGGCTGCTCGATTATGGCAAAAATGATAAATCACAATTATTTTGAATGAAATTGAGATCTCGATTAAGTTGATTTTTTAAATTAATGTTGATTTCATTTATTTGGTCATAAAATTGCACAGGGCAAAATTAAAGAAAAAAAATGCCTAAAACAAGATGATCACAAAACAACTGCTGATTCCTAGTATATAAAAGTAGCCAATACACTTGCTCATAGTTTATGACCTAAAGAGTTTAGACAGAGGTTTAACCTACTTAACCTTACCTGATACAGATCAAAATACCCAACCAATATCATGAAAATACTGACAACTAGGGATGTAAGAAAATATCGATATGGCAATATATCGTGATTTTTTTCCAGCAATATTATATCGATATTCAAAAGCCGTGTATCGGAAATATTGATATGGCAATATAATGTGATATTTTTTTCCTGCGATTATTACAACGATATTCAAAAGCCGTGTATCTAATTTCTGAAAGAATTTACATGCAAACATTTGTGTATTTTCTTTTCGTTTTGTGCAATTCCATCGCCACCCGCTAGTTGGCAGCAGTGTGCAACGGGTTTTGTTTCCACCATTGAAATGTAAATCCCTCCATCATGGTTCAGATACCTCATGTTAAACATGTTACGTATCAGTTTGGACTGTTTATTGAACATTCTTACAATAAATTCAGTAAAAAAACATTGCTTGTAACGTCTGACTGAATGTATTGCAATATATCGTGATATGTCGTATCGTCTCCCCTGTATCGTGATATGTATCGTATCGCCAGAATTTCAACAATACACATCCCTACTGACAACAGGAGTTATACAGTGCATTTATAATATAAAACAAATAGAAACATATAAACGTCTATATTTTAGTGAAGTTCACAAAATGCTATTTAGTCCTGGTGCTGTAGGAGAGTGTAGAGATTTAATTATTATTTATCAGTGTGAGGAACTTATTTCAAAACTTTTTATTTACATGTCCCATCAGTTAATGTAAAATTGCCCAAGGCATTTTGTGCCACCTCTCTCCCTGCTTTGACAGCAATTGGAGGTGCGCTGCAACACACACAAACAAACACACACACTCCTGGTCTTGCTGCAAGGGGCTGCGTGTGCAGTACAGCGTGTGCCCATTTTGCCATTTTTTAGTGGCTCAGGAGTCTGTGGGTACAGTGTGTGTGTGACTCACTCCGGATCTGTGACCCATTTAATTCACCACTGACGCCTAGTGTTTTGCTAACCTGCAGGAAATATCAACAACAGTTACCCAGAAAGTAGCTAAGCTAACTAGAAATTTTTCTAGGTTGTTCATTTGGTACTTTTAGGGGGGGGGAAAAGTCAAGATGGGGGTCTGAGAAGTGGTTAGAAATAGTTGCTAAGTTGGCGACACTGTGGGAGGTGCATCTGATTTGCAACTCGGAGAAGCACAAGAGGGAGGAGCAAATAATTGGCTTGTTTTGTTTTTAAATTAATTCAAAACTCAAATCGTAACTGTGATTAAAATTCGATTAATTGAGCAGCCCTAGCTGAAAGTCCAGATATTCCCAGACAGTGCATCCTGAAACATTACACGTGCACTCTGACATTTTGTTTTTGTCCTCTCATCCAGCAAGGATGTTAGCAGTAGCTAAAGCTAGCATTGTTCTGCAGTTAGCATTAACGTGACCAACATTTATACATTTTTGATGATGAAGTGGGTTGAATCATACAGATTTAAGGTGGTGCATCTAAGCTTATGACGTGTTAAACCAGAATAACCCGTTTCTCTGTGGGCATTACAATACTTACATAGGGAAGCAAGGAAAGCAGGTCGGATATATAACAGACTTGTAAGTATGGTACATTAGACTCCACAAGCTGCCTACATTCAACAACAAGGTGAATGTGATTTTTTATTCCAGAATCCCTTTAACTGTAATATCAATCAATGGGTAAACCATTTAGTCTTCTGGTGTATGTTCTGCTTCATCACAGTCCAACCATAGATGCACAACCCAACAAAAGTGACTGACCTATAATCTGAATAACCATTAAAATCATCAGACCTATTCCTGGGAGAAGGGGCAACAGCAGGATTCGTTAAATATGCTTTAATCTGCAAATCATACCAATCCCAGACTGGGATTAATGCTGGCAAAGTATCTTAGTTTCTGGCTGGTAGAATTTTCCCCTCCTCAATAAGGATGAAAAATATTACTCACAGCAATTCTTCTGAGATTCTGATGTAATAATCATCCACAAAGTAAAACAGTTCTCAGACTAAAAAAAAATGTGACAAGACTGATTTCCCAACCTTTCACAGAAAACATCCAATTTCGCCTTGTTGATATGATCAAAGTCCAGCAAAAAGCTTTTGTTCTCTGCAGGTTTAAACACTTATCCAACAACATTATCATCTAATTAAACAGTGAACAACGTAGCAGCCATATTACATGTCTCTGGCAGCCAGCTAGACTAATCTGAACAAACCCCTTTTTCTGTAAACCAGAACCATTCCCAAAACACAGAAATCACCCCTCAGGGATTTCAGCGTTTGGAGCTGAGCGTGAGTGCCACTGACTCAGCCTTTGTCCTGGGGAGGGGGCTAAATTCCCTAGATTCCAGGGTTCCCATCAAAGCGCCATAACAGCCCCACATCCACATGAACGTTTACTCAATGGCATTAATGAATCAGACACTTCTGCTAACATGCAGTAACTCCACATAGTTATTGGTTTTCTGCTTCGGGTCGATTGTGAGGGATATTTGAGGTGTTGGTGAAGAACAGCTGTTTTAACACAGCCCACATGCATATTAAAATATTAAATAAACATTTAAAAATAGCTAGTAATCAACAAAGTTCAAGTGTTTCTCTTTTCACAAGCTCCTCTTGAAACAAACAACCCAAGACTGAAGTTAAATCCAGTATAAAGTCCTGATAATGTTTTCAATTCACATTTACAATTAGTAATAATAGTTCAATAGAAATCAAGATATTGTAAAGCAGCCGCTCTAAAGTTGACAGAATTCAATAAACGTTTTAATCTAAATGACACAGCCCACAGTCACCTCTCCTCTACATTGGAGCAGTATGAATGAGGGAATGAGGGCAGAGCTGAGGCCCTGGGGCCATTGTCTCCCTCGTTAACAACTCAGCACAGCAGATGGTTGTAACACTGTTTATACACCCCACATACTGTAGGACGCGAAGTGTTAGCATCAGTCCAGTGACGGATGTCAGTATAACCTAAATTCTTGTTTATATCTACAGGTTTATCAATGGTTAGGGATGGACAATATATCGGCATCAATATCGGTATGGCTGATGTGAATCATTTTTTAACATATCAGTATCGGTCTGTTAAATAAAACCGGGACGATGTTAACAACCAATATTTTTTCCATCTCGTCTATATTTGTTTACCTGTTTCAGAGGGTGAGAGGGATGTGTAATTGTTTAATCATGTGAACAGTGATTGTAATCTTCTCAGAAACGTAAAGGTGTGTGGTGTGTGTACATAATAATGTAAATTCAGCTTTAATAATGTTCATGTTATACAAAATTGCTGATTTTAGAAGCATTCATGTCAGTATATCGGTATCTGCAAATATCGGTTATCGGCCATTGCAGTGATATTAATATCGGATATCGATATCGGCCCTAAAATTTAATATTGGTGCATTACTATCAATTATCTATTAAGAGCCGAATAACTCCAGTTTTAACTGACACATAATATCTATGCTATCCTTCAAGCTAGCAAGACAAACAGACTTCACTTACTGGTCAGTATACTGCAAGTGGATAAAAGGTTGCCAGGGTACTTCAGCAAATACACGCAGTGTGTGTGTGTGTGTGTGTGTGTGTGTGTGTGTGTGTGTGTGTGTGTGTGTGTGTGTGTGTGTGTGTGTGTGTGTGTGTGTGTGTGTGTGTGTGTGTGTGTGTGTGTGTGTGTCACCAGCAGCAGCGCCCAAGCAGACAGGCCATCTGAGTGGCAGACGAGAGAACAGCTCAGGCCAAAAACCCACACAAATACAAGTCACATCCAAGCGCCACAACCACGGCTGAGACCCAGCATCGTTGTGTCGGCCTATGAAAGGTTGATTGTGAGGGATATTTTTGGAGGGCCTAAAAGGCAGCAGCTCTGTTCTGAACCAAGGGAGGAAGTGGCTGCCCACAGGCAGGCCCTGCTGGCAGCAGACACACTCCTCTGTCCCCCATTCACCCCATCTCTCCTTCAGACTGCGGACGTTTCTATTTCCCCTCTGAGCTTCATGTATATTCATGCCGCTATGCCTGCAGTCACATAATCTGTTGTGATTCTGCCATTTAAGCCCAAAATTAATTAATCAATACTTTCTCACATTGGACATTTCCTCTTCAGTCCAATAATAAAGTCTGAATGAAACGGCAAGAAACAGAATGTCAGCATCAATGGATGCCAACGTTCTGTTAACTGCATGTTTACAATGACATTAGTGGGTCCTAAAACTGGAAAAGGTGTTGCATACATGTCAGTAAATGTAATGTCCAAAAGTAACTAATTAGTATGCCACATTATCAACTAGAGCTATTTCATGATAAAGTTATCCAGCTGAACCTGCTGGTAAAAAAATAACTAAAGCAAAATAACTAAAGCAGTAAACAAATCAAGAAGTGATAATGCAGCATCCTGAACATAATCATCATCATCATCGCCAAGTGCTATAGGACTAAATGATAGACTAAAAATAGAGCTTTAGTCTATATTCTACGAAGAATCTACACAAAACACAGTAAATATTAAGTTTGTGGACTGACTATTAATTTGTATAAAACATTTTAATGAGGCCTTTAAAATATTTGAGTTAATTTAATAGTAAACAACTTTAACAAAGCATTGCATGTTGAACTGAAACCTGTTTCCAGAAATTTTGATGAAAATTGTCAATATGAATATTGTTATATATTTTTCTATTGAACTGTTGATAAATTACTGTTGAACCTAGTAACAAGCCACTGAATATGGATTTCTTAGGGCTTTACAACAATATCAATTCACCTGTTTGTTTTCGATCTGGCCTCTAATTACTCATCTGTCTGTCTGTCTGTCTGTGCGTGCGTGTAAAGAAGAGGCCCGCTGCCTGACCCCGGGTTTCCACCGGAGCCGTCAGCAGCACGTTACTGCAGCAGCACGTCTTGCTCGTGTAAACTGCTGCTTGGCCCTTCCCACGAGACGCGAAGCAGCAGGGGAGCAGCTGTCACCGACCGAGCACGAAGTCACACGAGTGACTTCGTCAGTAAACACAACAACAAGCAGGAGAAAACTACAACATGGCTCCAAAAGGTTTGTGTTTTATGTTCTGTCCATTTTATAATCGCCAATACGGACCTGAAAAACAAAGGAGACCGCTAGCTAGGTGATAACTTCTCACGGGGCCGCACAGTTAGCAACTTTTTTTTAAAGTAAAGCAACCGGAAGGCAGTACGTTTCTTTATTCTGAAAATCTCGGGAGCTTCTCTCCATTTCCGCGTCCGATTTCCTGTCTTTCCTTCCCCAAAAATGTCGAACTTGACCCGTTTCAGAGGCGTCGCGCGTAGAAAATAGAACCGGCGCGTAAAGGCCGCGACATGCTGCTCCTGAGACGCGGCCGACTCGCGCTGCTGACGGCTCCAGTGGAAAAGGTTCTGTTGACCTCAGCGGATCCTATCAGCAGCTATGACGTGCTGCTGCAGTAACGTGCTGCTGACGGCTCCGGTGGAAAGCAGGGGTGAGCGTCACCAAAAACAACCATCCTGCATTCTCCTCAGAGCCACAGCTTCTATATCCAGCCCCTTATAAGCAGCACACAGATGGGGGTGTGGTTTGTGTGTGTCCCACCTCAAACAGAAGCATGCAAACCAAACACACCCCTTTCCTAGTTTTCTAAAACACACAAGGGAACAATCTGGATTTTCACTCTAAACATAAGTGTCCCTCGAGTCCTCTCCCCAGCTTCCTGTTGAAGCCCCAGACTGTAATTCCAAGTGGCTGCTCCATTCCCAACATTGTAAAGCAACTGCTGTCAAAACACAGTTACACTGTGGACTTTAAGAGACCCTGGCTAGGAAGACCACGCCCTGACAACTATGGACTCTTCTCAAACCACAGGCAGCCATGTTGGGTCTAAGATCCACTAGTAGAGTGAGATTACACCCAAGTTATGAATGACGTTACCCGCCTGGCACTTTGAAGACACAAACACAAAATAAATGGGAGATCTGAGGTTGTGTATCTGGGTTAGCAAGCCAAAGTAATGACAACTATCCAGAAACAGATTTTTTATTGATGGCAACTGGAACCTTTGTAAACACCCACTGAGTTCCTGTTGGTAAATGTGCTTCAGAACAATAGATGAGCAGCACTGATGTCAGCTAAGAAACCCTGTCAGCGCCTACGCTTCTAAAACATTTTACCAACTGGCAGCAAGTTGGAGAAACTCACACACAGACACACACATGCACACACACAAACAGTAAGAGGATGCATGAAATATTTAGACACAAGCAGCAGCAACACTAATGTACAGCTGAATTCTTTGTATTATTGGGATCAAGGCCAGTTCATTTCTGGCTGCTTTAATCATTTCAGGGCTAGCACACACACACCTGCTAAGCCTTTTTCAAAACAAACTTATTTTGCATCCTCACATAATCTACTAAATATACAGAAATTATTCTGTAGCTAAAAAAACGTTAATCATCTTTTTTAATATTTTTTTTCCTTTAAAGCTAAATAGGCAAATGTGCAAAACAAGCTAGCTTTATTTTCTCATGCCTCTTAACAACAATCTAACATAGTTTATCTTTATTCTGTGAAGATAAAAAAATGAGAAAAAAATTGGAAATGGTTCTCCTGCATTTGTCTAAACACCTCAGTCAATAACACAGCTCGGTCCAAAACCAAGGATAGCACCATCCAGCTGCCTGTCTAACCCAGGGGTATGCAACTCTGGTCCTAAAGAGCCACAATCCAGCATGCTTTTTGTTGTTTCCCTGCTTCAACACAGTTGATTCACTTGTTCAGCAACTCTTCAAGCTCTGCAGAAGCCTGTTAATCAGCCGCTGATTAAAGGCAGGTGTGTTGAAACAAGGAAACAACTAAAACATGCAGGTTAGCAGCCCTCGAGGGACCAGGATTCCCCATCCCTGATCTAGTCAGAAAATAAACACAGTAGGTCTGCATCCATGGAAAGCATTTGAACTATCCTCCAAGAAGCCTGGAGGACTACTTAAAGAAATACCAAGAAGCATGGCCAAAAACATAGTGCAGTGGGTTTGAAAGAACAAAACTGGTTGTGCTAACTATTAACATTCAAGCTCATTAAAACTGAACAACTTATTTGACCTTTCCTTTTCTTTCTTTCATTTTACATATTTCAAACTAGGTCAATTTCCTTGTAAAAGTAGAAAACAGAGGTTAATGATTTAGCACAGAACATTTAAACTATATCTAGATTTGCTTCCCTCGCAGCATCCTTTTTGGAAGACATGGTAACTAACTAGTCAGCATCTCTCATCTAGGATTCAAACGTGATTAGAAATAAAGAAAATAAATTAAGCAAAGCAAGGCAGAACATTTGCAAGCTTTCAAAGCAGAATGTGCATTTATTTGGTCTTTAGAGATGATGAGGTCAGTGCTTCAAATAATTTGGTATGTTTACCACAACAAAATGCCCCAATTTAGAAATTTAATTTTGAATAAAATTCCTCTAAACAGCAAGGCAGCAGCAATCAGGCAGTGCCAACAATCATCATTAACCATAAGTGCTTGTTTTTACAGGCTATGAGTGCTTTGATCCATTAAAGCCACAGTGGCTTTAATGTCTGTTTCCCAGATGCCTTTTACAGGCTTGTGGTGCTTTGCGTTGCTTTCAAGCACTGTTGAACAGGAAGGAAAGTTTCTGCAGCGTTTGCAGTGTCCACCTTAGAGCATCCGGTGTTCAGCCCCGTCTGCAAGATGCAATAAGTGCCTTGACACAGTCGGAAAAGTGATGTGCATCATATGGGTACGAGCCAGCTCCCTCTGTTTTTAGCCACAGGGGACTTGTCATGTTACGATTTGCCACTCATGAATAAGTCATAAACCGCTCCAAATAAAAGTCTCTACCTGTGCTGCGAGTTGCACGTTGCCAAGGGATGGGCGACTTGAATTTTTCATGATTAAACGCGCTATTATACTGACCAGATCTAGGCCAAGGCTCGGGCGGCAGGGAGGGGCTCAGATAACGGTCCAAGCCCCCGTCCCATGCAACCAACGGGAACCGAACTCCGGTGCAAGGTAGGGGGACTCAGCCAGGGAGGGGAAGAGACATTAGGGTTAATCCACACAAATAAAACAGACACTCCAGGTTTGTCATAGACTTCAGGCGACTGTCCCCAACTGCTCTGGAGCCCCACTGTAGCAACAACTCATCCTAACACTCTAAGCTAAAACTTACTACTTAAAAATGGCAGCAACTGTAGTCCAGGTACAATGGGACAGTAGAGGGTCGTTTCGTTTTAACGGAGAAAATGGGTGGATAAATCCGACTTAAGTTCGCTGCCAGCCCCCCTCAGAGCTAGCTGGGCTGTTAGCTCCTAGCAAACGTTCAAGTTTGCTGTCAGCAAAGCCTGCCTGTGTTTCTACTGAAGCCTGGGTGTGCTTCCATGTTAGCCGGTGTAACGGAGCTGAGCGTTCAGCGTCTTCGCGAGTTAGCAATGCGTGACAGCACCTGGCAACAGCTACAGTAACGTGCACTAATCCCATGAGGCCTCCGCGTCCGCGGCCTAAATTTGACGCTCTAGCCGGCTGACAGCGCGTAAAGTTGGTCAGCTGTGAACGACGCCCCGACCGGTCCCCGCCTCCCTCCCGCCCCCCGATAACCCACAGCAGGACAGGCTAATTCAAGCACCCACCTCGGTTGTCGAGGTCGTATCCGACCACAACAAAGTAGTTGGCGAGTCTGGCCATCTTGGGAGCTCAAGGCGACAAGCCCTTCTCGGTAAATCCTCTTGTCTTTTTGCCGTCAATAGTCCATTTACGTGCTGCCGGGGACAAAAACATGACGGGCGACGGTAGCATCTTTCCAGCTGTACTCCGCCGCCATACTGTCAGCCTAGTCCTGACAGCCCGGAGCCCCGAGCATGCGCACTGAGGGACTTCCAAGGAGGGGCTGCTCGGTAAGAATGTCCCATGTGGGGAACCGAACCAATTAAGAGGTCAAAAGTCTGTCCAAAACCTACAATTAACCCAGTTAGGGTTGAGCAGGGCCAGCAGGACAGAGGGATGAGGTGAGGTCGAGTTTCTAAACCTTAAAAGCAAGATTATCCACAAAAGCCAGAGGAACTGTCCGGTTAGGATGCTTCTGAGAGGACTCAAACATGTCTTTCTTCTCTGAGAATAGTATACAAACTATAACAGGTTTGTTAAAAAAATTGTTTTGTATATTCAGTTAACAAATGACAGTAGTTCAAGCAAAAGAGGGGCCTTACAAGAATAAATGTTACAAATTAATATTTATTCATTCATTTCATTCAAAGAAATATGCAGATGGAATTATTTATAACATTCAGCTCAGGTGTCCAAGGGGCTCAATCTTCTGCCTGAAGGAAGAAGGGTGAATGGGTGGGGTCCAATTATTAAATCAATCAATTATATTTTATAAATTTAAAAAAATTCACCTCTGATTTTATGTTTTTGGTGTACAAATTAGTTTACGCATTTTATTGTCAGTTCTATAAAAACAAGTGGGGTGGGAAACCATGAGTTAAACGGCTGCTATCCCGATTTACAGGATTATTTATGAAAGTTTCATTATTGTGTCCTATTCATTGGTATTATTCAAAGAGCTATAACTCAGATTTATTTATCTGCATCATGAGGATTTAATTTTACCTAGTCACCTGGTGAAAGTACCCAAGTCCTCTGGTTCAAAATAATAACATTTAAGATTTTTTGAGCCCAGTCAGTCTGTTTGTAGGAAATTATTGTGTGTTTTCACCCATTAGCAAACTGTGTGGTTAAGTTCTACTGTAGTAGTTTGTGTGCTTTGTTGCTTTGATTTGAATGTCCACTTGTATAGCACCTTTCAGAGCACGTCACACAAATGTGAATTTAAACATTTGGTATATAGAGCACATGGTAAATCCACCGCTGTTTTGACTGGGTGAATTTTTAAGTATAATCCAGCATTTTTAATTCGTTTTTACAAAAGTTCAAACATTCATTCTCATTGCGAGACCTCTTTGATTCGTAAAAGATGATTTCCAGTGAGAACGGGACTGGTGACTTTGATTTTTAAAAAGAGTTAAAGATTACTGGCTGGGGTACGGCTTGAGTTGTGTCAACCAAGGCTGGGGGAATTGCTGGCACATTGCTGGAGTGTCAGCGTTGAGAGTACAGATAACATTTCAGTGGGACGTGAGGGACGGCTCACATCCGTCTGGCCTGTCCTTGACTGTCAGGACTGTAACAACCATGGGAGATATCCAGAACTTCCTGCACTTTGACCTTTGACCTAAACTACTCCCTGGTTACAAACAATACATATGTGACATTTGTCATTATAAGCTTTGTTTTTCCAACACTTAATGAAAACTCATCTTCTCTCACACATCTATTCCTGACTGAGGGCCGGGCTGATTAGAAGGCAGTCTCTGATAAACACACATCCAAAGCTGTGCTAGCAGGAGATGGGAACATTCCTGTATTAGAGCAGTATTAGGATATGTGGCCAAACAAGCTTGATACTTTCCTGGTATTTTGCAGTGATATTTTAGAATTTTTATTCATAATTGTCCATCTTTAAGTTGCAGCGTCATACCTTACCCTGTCATACCTGGTTAAAGACAGAATTCAAATCTTTTGAAAGAGTTTTAAACATTTTTTGTTGTTGTAGACAGTTAATTGTAGCATATCTGAGTAAATCTGATCATTATCCTGTCCTTCTCTGGTCTGTATACAAACCTCTTGTTAAAGGGCGCTAGAAATACTCTGAGATGGCCACAGGAAGCTGAAGGTACTCTGCAGGAATGTTTTGAAGATTCAGATTGAACGTCAGGACAGTGACGTGCTTCCCACACATCCCAGATTATCTGTGACCTCACCTGAAAATAACCTGCTTGAAAAGGAAAAAATAAGCCTTCAGGGAGGGAGAGCGAATCGTTGAAGAGCATACAGCCAGAGGTTTCATCAGGTCTGCTGCAACACAGACCACTATAGAAGATCCTTCCTGCTTTTAGCTAGAACTGGACACAAGGACTCATAGAACAAACTTCAGTATCAAATCTCTCAATAATGCATTTTTAAATTGAATTCAATGTTCTGACTTTGGAAAAAAAAAATTTAAAATTGACCAGATTGATGGACCGATGGCTGACCAAGCAGGGTCAACAACAAAGTGGAATTCTTAAAATCATGTCAGCCATAGATCAGAGATGAAGACTCATAAAATCAACTGTCAGTGTGGTGGTGAAGGTCTGATGATCTGGACCTCCAGACCTGGGCACCCTGCTGTCATTAAGTGCACCATGAACTCCTCTGAAGATCTGATTAATCTAGAGTCTAATGTGAGTCCATCTGTCTGACAGCTGAAGCTTGGACCATGCCAGTATATTGATTGATCATTGATCCCAAACACAGCAGCAAATCTACATCTGAAAAAGGGAAGCTGCTGCAACGGCCCAGCCAAAGTCCTAATCTTAATCTGTAGTGGACCTAAGATGGCTGACAACTGGACCAAAGCCATAAGGGTGGACCAAATTACAGCACGCTCATGTGAAAGACTGATGACATCATACGGAAGATGATCATTTCAAGATGGTCTGACTAGTCTGCTGTTGTATTATGAGGTGGACTTTGTTTTCATGTCTGTTTCCGCTGTTTTCCTTAACTTCTGCTAAATAATTAATGACACAGGGAAAAATGCTGTTTAAAATTTTACTAACAGAAAAATCTTTTCAGTTTTGTCCACTTCCACAACGCCTCCTTTTACCTCTCTCCCAATTAAAGCCCTGTCACATTAACTTCACCTCAGTAAAAGTCTGACCCGACCCGTTTCAGGTCTTATCTAGCACCGCCTTTTGTAATAATATACCTCTCATGAATAAAATTACATTCATATTCACCAATGCGCACTGTTCTTTTTTGGTACAGGGACTGAAAATAATCCAGAGAAATTATGCAACCACACACCTTAAAGGCACAAGTAGCAACACGTTGACTAGTGAGCAGGTAGATTCAGATTTTTTTAACACAACCAGGAAAATTATCGTTTTTCTGTTGCTGCTTGTAGCTGCACGCTTGATTCATGTCAAATACTAGAGTGCAAGTGATTGGGAAAGACTTCGTAGGACTGCTAAAGTTGGGTGACAAAACGAAGACACATACTTTTTCTTCTTCTACTACTACAACTTACTGGTGCCACTTTACAATAAGGTTCCTCTTATAAATGGAAAATAAATTGTTAATAGGTATGTTATTATTAATTTTCAATTTTTAGAAGTCATTAAATGTTCATTAAAGGGGACATATTGTGCAAAACTCGACTTTTTCATAATTTGGTTTTGCCATGTCTCTATAAACACTCCAAAGGCAAAAATAAAAAAAAATCTGTCTGTCTGTTTTCTGTTATAGTTTGGTTTTAGGGATTATGTGCCTAAAACTCATAATTTCAAAAAGTCCCCATTTGTCACATCACAAAGGGTGATAGTAGACCAGAATCACCTTTCACATGTAAGAGAGAGCTGCTGCTGCTAGAGGAGCAGCGACTCTACTCCTAACCCCTCCTGGATGTCGGAGTTTCTCAGCCTATAGCAGCCTGAATGGGGTGGGTGTGGCCGGCTCCATCTTGTTTTCTTAAAGTAACAGCCCTCAAATGACTCGTTTTGGAAGGACCTATAATGTCAAAAATAAAACTGCTGAAATTGCTTATGTGAGAAAGATTTAGTGCAAAAGAACTTCATAAACATGTTTGGTATTTATGATAGAACTATTACAACGTAAGAAACAACGCCATATGTTCCCTTTAAAGGCTTAAAAGAGGCAAAACAGACTGAATTCTTCTCAAATAGTGACTGAAATCTGTTCATATACTTATTTTATCAATTTACAATTTGGCCAGAATTGGTCAGTTTAGACTCTTTGTCTCCCTTGGTTAATGCTTAATAAACACCTATTAATGATTCATAAAGTGTTATAAATAACAATACTGTTCATTTAAAAAGGGAGCCTTAGTGTAAAGTGGTACCAAATTGTATTCAATATAATAAATAACAATCTCAGACATAAGCAGCTGTAAATCAGCAGCTATTTTATAACTGAATTGTCATCTTCTGACGGTTTTTATCTCCATGAATAAAAACAAGGAACACGTGTAAGAGACTCTTTATGTCAGCGAGTCTATATAGTTCATTTTCTGAACACATGTAGCCCAATCAGAGTATGAAGTCACTCTCAGCAGGATGCAGCAACCATGTGACTTCCTGTCAACTAACTTAGTAAAAGGAAGTGGTTTGAAGGCTTGATGCACGTCAGTGCTCTTCACAAGACTGTTCCGGTTAGCTTCCCTTCAGCTCATGTGAAGCATATTCTATGTTTCCTCTGAGCAGTGACCATACCATGTGGTGTTTTCATTTTTATAACACACACATTCAGCTGGGCTATATTGTGTCCTGTTAACACAAACTATAAAAGACGTTTATGTTTGTGCTGTAAATTGAGCTCGTCACCCTCTGCCTGCATTGAAGATGTAGCAAGATAAAGTATTAAGTCCAAACCGAGAGTAACAGAGTGTGTTTTTATTAATAACACCAAGACTGAGCAGGCAAAACGGTCCCAGCTGATACTACCTTCTGTAAAATCAAATGATAAAAGTATGCAGTCACAATTTATTATTATTATTATTAAAAGAGTGGATTTTCTACCTGACCGTCCTAATAATGACTTCATATTCCTGCAACATCTCAGTCAAGACGCAGAACATTTATCACTGAAGTATCATTGAGACTCGATCCCATGTAATCAGTAGTTGAAAATGAAACAAAATATTTATTAATATATAACTTATGCGCTGAATGGTAAAAAAAAGTTTTATAAAACTAAATAATGTTTGTGAAGAAATCCCATTTTTGACCACCATATTAAGTGTCATTTATTTTACCAAATAAAAATGCAGAAGTTGTATATGAATACCTACCTCCACTCATGACCCAGTTAGTAGTTTCACCTTTAGTAATGATCATTGAAAGGAAGTCTCTTCTGCATCAGCTTAGCATTTTTTGCTAAATTGTGAAGTGAATTCAGCCCAGACTTTCTGCTGCAGCACATTGAGATTAATGTTTGTACAGTTTCTATCTTCAACTTTGACTGATTGGTCTGGGTCATTGCAGCACTGTTTAATTTTTCTAAAGTTTCAGAACAGACCAAAATTGACTGAATCGATTCATCAACACATCTCAGTTCTGTGGATGCTTAAAAATCCCAAACCACCATCCTTCCACCACTGTGCTGACAGCTGTGTTTGGTATTCTCATAGCTGCGGTATCGCAAACATTTTCTGAACTAAATTTCTTCTTCTCTTTTCAAGTAGAGGAGCTTTTTTTCTTATAGCCATTACCCTTTTTTCAAAATTTTGCGTCTATTTGAACTATTGTGAACTCAAAGCTTTAATATAAAGATTGAGGCTGCTGCCCCTGCACCCTGACTCTGGATAAGCAGAGGAAAATGGATGGATGGACAGTTCACAACAAAAGTCACCTCAAAGTGCTGTCAGTTCCAGATTCAAGCCCACAAAGTAATTGTTTTTGAATTGCAATAAAGCTATAGTAGATTCAAAAACAGAAAATATTAAAGTTTTACATTCATTAGAAAAAAAACGCACAAGATGGAATCACTGAGTGACAGTGGAGAATAAAAGTAGTTTTTAACAGGAACAAACTTCCAGCAGAACCAGAACTGGGCTCAAAATGAGAGTTTTTCCTGTGTTGGTTGGTCAACTGAGGTCAGAAAGACAAACAGAAGGTCGGGTCAGTTGTCATGTCTGTGGAGTTAATGGCAGCATGGAGAGTAAAGAGAGCAGAGATGTGGTCAGAATAGCATAACTAAAGGGATGAGGCAGGATAAGATAGCTACCCCCAGCTTTAGTAGTCTTAAAGTAGACAGGGTGTCTGCCTCACAGACAGAAACTAGAAGCTGGTTCCACCCAAGAACTGACAGCTTCGCCTCACGCTCTACTTTTATAAACCAAGTGCTTCATTGGGAACATCTGGACCAAAAAGATCATTAGTAAAAAAAAATGGATCCTGGTTTTTAAGAGCTTTATAATTTTGACGTAAGATTTTAATTTGGTTCTGGAATGAAAAGATGCTAATTCTGGAAGAATCTGAGCTCTCATGACTCTCATCAGAACTCTGGCAGTCGTGTTCCTGATGAGCTGGAGGCCTCTGAGAGTATTTCTTTGGAATTCCTGATAACAGAGAATTCCAGTTATCAAGTCTGGAAATAATACATGACTTAACTAGACATGATTATACAATAGGAACATCACTAACTATTAATGAATAATTTATATATATATATATATATATTTAGAAATCAGAAATCCTAAAATGTCTGAATTTACCTTTTTTATCAGAAGTTGCAGTCTTTTTCTGAGAACTGATAATATGCATGCAATAATATTTGAATAAAATATTAGAGCTTCTTATAAAACTTTTGAGACTTTAATCCAATAACAGCAGAGCACACTCTCCAGGAACCTGGGTTTTTGGGATAAGTTCATGATGCACCAAGTTGACACAAGATAGGTTTACATTTGCACTCGTGATAGAATAGAAAAATCCTCTTATATTGTGTGATAGAGCTGTGTTTTTGTTATTGCTGATTGTTTAAGTTGTGCAATGTCACGCCAACCTTGACAAACATTGACTCTGATTAAGACTGACAGAAAGACCACGGCCGAATGTCGATCAGCTATGAGTCCTTCTGATTTCTGTCTGCAACCCTATTCTTCTAAGGCATATTTTGCAGAACAATCAAAAGTTAGTGATGTGTGCAGGAGGAAGCTCACTTTGTTTTAAAGTTGTAATTTCTGTCTTTTTAAATGTTTTCCACATACATGCATTTTTTATTAAAGCACCTTGAGTTCTGGGAGTTTTCAGCTGCTTGTGTTCTTCTCATCTTTCCCACAGTGAAATGTAATCCCTCATCTGTGTGAAGCCCACTCCCTGATTAGACTCTCCTCCCACACACTCACACACACGGTTTGAACTGAGACAAGCTCATACAGATCCTGTTGTACACAATCTCAAACAAACAATGTAAACAAAGTTTACTGAGGCGGTCACAAACAGCAAAAGATCCTCACAGAGATGTACAACAGGCTTGTTTGGAGTATTTTTTTTAATTCAGTGGTTTATATTCAGATGATGTTTTCAGAAACAAAGATAAACTCAGTCTGTTTTATTTATTTTGCCCAAACTGGGCTGTGTGGGAAGAACTGTCAGATTCCATTTCTAATGTTAATGCTACACATGCTTCACTAGAGGGCAGCAATCGTTAGACTTCTGCAGCCTGATGAAGTAAACTGGAATCTTTCAAAAAATAATGAGTTGATTTATTTTCAGTAACCTATACAAAAAAGAGCCCTGAAGCTCATTAAACAATAGCATCTCAAGGTGGGTAGTTTGATCTCATTTAAATGCAGCTGCTGCATCACGTGCAAAAAGGAAATCTGCATGGAAAGGGTGTAGTCCCCTTTTTGATTAGGATGTATTAATAACTTTGGCTAAAATGCTGATGGGAAAGATGGGAAATGTGTTTTTGTAATCCAAGGCAGAACCAGAACGTCTGCAGACATAAAATACAAACCCTTCTGAGCCAGATAAATGAAGCGTCCTTCCAGAGCAGGTGTTGTGTGTTTGTATATCGAGTTCTTCAGCTCAGCCGCTTCCCATCCCACCGCCTTTCCCAGGGAGCTTTCTTTGTTTTCCATCACGTCTCATTTAGCTGGAACACGATGGCATCGAGGTTCTGCTTCAGGAACATTTCACTTAACTCCTGACTGTGAAATCAATGTAAAAAAATTAGAAATCACACATCAACATGGATTGTTTTCTATCTGAGGAGCTGTGATATCATCTGGAAGTACATCCAGGTGTGGAATAGAGAGGCTGATAACAGATAAAGAACAAGTTGATGCAAAGAGTTTTTTTTATAAACATGCTGTTCACCTCCAGTGTACTCTGATCTAGAAGTCCTATAGAGAATAAAACAAAAATTATAGTTATTTGAAACAGATTTTTTGTCAAGTACTGATGTGGTTAAGCAACAAATTTCATAGTAAAATCATTGGTTTTCACAGTTATTCCATCCATCATATCCAAATTCCTATTAAGACAAGGTTGTCCCAGAGCCCTTTCCTCTAAGGCTGAGCCCAGCCAGCCCCGGATTTAGCGTCCAGGAGAGAACAGAGAACATCGCGGCTAGTAGCAACCAACAGTTAGCATTAGCAACTCCACAACTCTGCAGACTCCCTCAGGCTTGTGTTATGTAAAGAAAAAAACATCAATGCTGCAGGGCAGAGTCAGTGGTAGTCATGTTGCTGTTAGCCAATCAGAGGCGATTACCAGGTTATCACCTCTGTCTAACTTCTACTACCTGAAACAGGAGCGCCAGAAAGATAAACGCACTCACAAGGAATTAATTGTTACAAGAGACCACTGCAAATGTGTTAAAACCTGGTCTTTAAGAAAAGCACCGCAAGCCCACATTTGGAGGTGCATCCTGAAAATCCTCCGTGCATCCATTTTCCTTCACTTATCTCAGGTCGGGTCGCGAGGGCAGAAGCCTAAGCAGAGAGGCCCAGACTTCCCTCTCCCCAGCCACTTGGGCCAGCTCCTCCAGGCAAATCCTAAGACATTAGGCCAGCTGAAAGTCATAGTCCTCAGTTTTCCTTTAGGTCTCCTCCTGATTTGATGTGCCTGGAACACCTCACCAGGGAGGTGTCCAGGAGGCCTTCTAACCACTGGCTCCTCTCGGTGATATCCTGAGCTTTCCAAATCAGACATCACCCCCACCATGAATATGCACTGGGATGTTGTCCACGAGGACCAGAGACAAGGGGCAGCACTGGGAGTGAGGCTGTGAGAGCTGATTCAAAGTAAAGCAGACTTCTGAAGAAAAACCAACCTCTTACAAACATAACTGGAGACTGTTCACCATCACATGATGCTTTTGAGCTGTAATGGTGTGAGAATGGGCTTCTGCCTAATGAGGCATGCTAGCTTGCAGTTCCTCACTCTGAAATGGACCATGTCCCAGTGACAGTCATTCACAGACCCACATTATCCAACACATCAACAGAGAAAGCAGGAAGCAAGCAAGCAAGCAAGCACAAATCTCCAAGCTCTTTGATCATTTGACCGCATCCTCCCCACTTTTTCCTTTTCAGACAAGCTTCACGGCCACAAACGGAGGACCTTGGGACGTGACTGCCAGCATCACACACTACTGACTCGCGTTCGCTAATTGCCGCCTGAAACAAAAGTAACGGAGGGATCAAACCAGAGGGGACGATGGCGTCCAGGGCTTGGACAACTCTTACATAAACACTGAAGAGACCTGTTTTCTCTATAAATGAATGACGTTTTGCTGTTGGGAAATTCCTCTTGTGTCGTCACAAATCAATACGAAGACCATGGGTGAAGGTCAGGGGTAGAAACAAAACATGCAACATCCATGAAAGATTCAACACAAGGTAAACTGGTCCTCTAAGGACAGGACAAATGTAGAGGCTTCCAGTTGACTGCAACAACCCTGAAAACGTGTGTGTGTGTGTGTGTGTGTGTGTGTGTGTGTGTGTGTGTGTGTGTGTGTGTGTGTGTGTGTGTGTGTTAATCAGAAACTGCTACATCCAGTGGTATACATATAATCTGCCCTCTGGTGAAGGATTTTGTTTCTTTAATCAAATAAAACCTATCATTGAATAGTCGTAATAATCTCTATTAAAAAACTAGATTTTTTAATAGTTCAGTGGGTGCTGATTTGTTGTCATTTTATTTACATCTGCTGCCTCCTTTGGTAGTTTTCATCTACAGGAAGTGTACATCTTAAAAACTCTAGAGCTTGAGATGGTTTTTTTTTGCAACAAAAATGAAGCAAACATCACATATAGAGTGTTTTGCCTCTCGTGTCTTTCCTAATTTCTATTTCTATTGCATATTCACAGCTGAGACAAAATCAGGCGTATCTATAAGCACTACAATAAAACATTGACGGAAAGGTTGACACGGCACAAGACGGGCTCTTTATTTAAGATCTGAGTCATTAGTCAAATTAGTAAATAGCTTGTTTGAACCTGCAGCTCACCCACACACCCACTTGTTTAGGTGTATGATTTTGTGAGAAAGCATGCAAACAACTTTTTCCAGGTTTTCTACTATCTTCTGAATCATGCTGGCTGGTTCTGACTGGTTTCCTCATGTGACGATAAACCAAAATAATTGAATGAATTCATGTGTGCTGTATGTAGTTAAAAAGTGCTGTGTCTGTGAAGAGCTCCTGCATCATATCAGTGTTATACACTTGTCCGAAGGTGATAAGGACAAGGAGGCCGGCTTTACTCGAGAATTTCTCGAAAATTTGAGACGTACTTCCTGAGTGTACACATGCTGGTTTATGATAACATAAATAAGTGGGTGAGGGGGTACTTTCCACAGTTCGTAAGAACGATCTAACAGTTATGAGAACTGTTCAGGATGGCATTCAGCTAGATAATATTTAACCCTTTTATTCATAAATTATGTGATTCCAATCATGGCCTCTGGGTGGCGGTCTTTGGAATGAATCACTATGAGGTGAAGGTACCCCATCATCTCCTAGTGAGCGGCTTTATAAGATCTGACACTAAACGAGATGGTTGGTAAATAGTTAATGCCTTCAGCAAACTCTAAAAACCGTTTAAAGTTAAAAGTAAAGTCCTGATTTTAATTCAACTGATATTTAATTGTCTGTTCAAACCCCTTTTTTTTAGCTTAAATGGGATTTTAAAACTCCCTCTGATTTATCACGCAACCCTGATGTCTTCTAACTCCGCCCACTCACTATTTAAATCCAGGCCTGCACTGTTTCACACTCAGAGTTGGGCTTGACCAACAAGACTCCATTTAAAAAGACCTTTGACTGAACCTTCCCTCTATTTCCTACACGTTAAAGGTGAGAACAACCGTTTCCTTAATTAATGAGAAAGTTTTATGGAAAATATTTCATATTGCTAGATTTTCCAAAGACTTCCAGGTAACAGTCCTGTCTGCAACTGGTGCATCATGAATTGTAACAGTATTATTGGAGATTAATGAGGGTTTTTTCCCCCCACTCTGAGGAAAACGACTATATTTGCTTTTATTTGGGGAAAAACTAAAACTTTTTCCCATTTTCTTTTCTCCAAAGGTTTCACCTGGAATCTCCAGTTTGTGAAGTTTTTGTTATTTATTTATCCATCAAATAATTTCCTCCATCCGTTGCTGGGACTGAAAGCCCGTGAGGTTGTCCCCTCCTTCTCAGAGAGAGAGGGTGTAGCAGAGCTGAAGCTGACCCGGAGATGCGGTCCTTTCTCCCGCTCGCTGTGTGTTGCATCAGCCTGGTTTCCCTCCAGCAGCTGTCGGCTCTCCCGCCCGGGGAGCTACCTGACGGGAACAGGTAGGACCAGATCAGCCACGCTTTTACTATCGCTTCTGCTGATTCTGCGGCTGACGTACTAAAACAACCCATTCAAAAAGAAATCAGCCGACTCTTGATTGGCTGCTGGAAAAACTTTACGGCATTAAACAGCTGTTTGAATTGCGTTTTTGCTGTTGCTGCAGTGACCTTTAACCGCATTAGTCTGTCTGCTGCTGCTGGTTACAGATAAAAACTCGGTTTACTTTATATCCTTAAAGATTTGTTTTCTTTGATGTCATTATTTTAGAATTTAATGGCATTTTATTTAAAGTTTCTACTCAAAACCCGTTTTTACAGTCGTAGTCGATTTAAACCTTAATACGTCATATTTACCTTCCATATTTTCTATATTATATTATAAAGTCTGACTCGGTTCCTGTAACATGTGAGTCACTGATGTTTGTTATGCCGCACTGATAGAAAATTAAGAGCGCTACAAGGTCAAAGGTGTATGGGGCTCCGAGTAAAAAAAATAAAAAACAAAAGTTAACTTTTATGTGACTATTCAGAATTAAGTCTAATTATGCAAGTCAATCAAAATACACAATAAGATCTAAACACAGTGCCAAACCAAATATTAGAGTAATAAAAACCTAATTAAAAAACTGACATCTGAATATTTATAATAATTACTAAATATATTAATGATCATTTGGAATAATTTCTAAACATATTATGTCAAAAAGAAATAGTTTCACTATAATATCAAAATACATTAAAACAAAAGGAAACGTTTAGAATAAATCTATAAAGGGGATCTAAATCATTAGAAAACAACATCAATACTAGTTAAATCTAAACATTTATAATAAAATCTAAATATGTAAACATAGATTAAAATACACACACACACACACACACACACACACACACACACACACACACATTTTCCATCTTTCAGTTCTTTTTAAAACACACACATACATGAGTATAGTTACTTCAGGTAAAGTCAAATTATATACATCAAAATCTAACAAATTCTAGAAATTTAGTCTTTTCAAACTAAATATTTAACAGGCACATTCACATTGGGTGAATAAAGCCAAATATTGAAATATAGAGCTAGATCTTAAATGTAAATATTTGGAATCAGAGCAAAAACCTTGTGATGTTTCTGGAGTTTTATCATCTATGAAAGGCTGGTGCTCCTCCCTCTGCGATAGTGAAAAACTTGGCCAACTTTTGATGAGATTGTGACACAAGTTCTCACTTGAGATAAAAACTTACCTAATTTCTTCAGTTCTCAGCAAATCTTCAAACCTTGACCCAAATGTAACCATGGAAGTGTCTATTTACAGTTTAAATGTTTTGTTTTGTATTTTTCTAACCTTCCATCCCAAATCCACCCCTAAGGTACAATAGAACAGTCTTATATTCATTATCATCTTACCATCAGGCGTGGCTTATTTAATTTCCCAGGTGAGAAAACCAGTTTGTTCGTATGAATGAACCAGCCTTAAACTACTATAATGAAGCATTGTTTGGTGGCTCCTGTACATTCCCACCCTTTAGAGTGGCTGAGCCTTTTTGTTAAAAATCCTTACAGAAATTAGGCAACAGCTGAACAACCGCCATGCCACCAAAAAAACTGTTTTTCCTTCTCATTCTGATTTATGAGGGAGGTCAACCATGGATGCATCTATTTGTAGTGTTGCAATGTCAACATAGGAACTACAGTGCGAATGAATTTGAATGAGTCAGAGTAAAGGGTGCCCTCTACTGGTAAGGTTGTGCTTTACAGTGGTGTTTCAGATGTCTGGTAGTGGAAGATAGTGATGTGGAGGGGGCCAATTTGTGTAAAACACTTGGTGCTTGAGAGTCTTTGATTGTTGTTAATTATTAGATTAATAGATTTAATCCTCTGGAGGCAGGCGTTGCAGATTTGCAAAGTTAAAACCTACCTACCTGGTTACTCCACATACGTATTTCATGAGCTTTTTTAACTCAGAAGTACCCCTGAGGGACTTAGTTGTTCGTCCTTTTTTCAAAACTTATTTTGAGCCTGAGTGGGTTAACATAAGAAGTGGTTGGTTACTTACTCACTCTCGCTCATTCATCCATCCATTTTCAGCCGCTTATCTGGAGTCGGGTTAGGGTCGGGGCAGTAGCCTAAGCTGAGAGGCCCAGACTTCCCCCTACCAAGCTACTTGGGCCAGCTATTCCGGGGTAATTCCAAGGCATTCCCTGGCCAGCAGGTACACATAGTCCCTTCAGTGTGTCCTTGGTCTTTTCTTGGGTCTCCTCCCAGTTGGACGTGGCTGGAAAACCTCACCAGGGAGGCGTCCAGGAGGCATCCTTATCCCCACCTCAATTGGCTCCTCTCGACATGGAGGAGCAGCGTGTCTACTCTGAGCCTCTCCCGGATGACCAAGCTTGTCACCCTATCTCGAAGGGAGATACCCTGTGGAGAAAACTCATTTTGCCACTTGTATCTACGTATATCAACCAGTAAATAGAGAGCTTTGCCTTCCAGCTCAGCTCTCTCTTTACCACAAAAGATCGGTACAGCACCTGCATCACTGCAGACAAATGCTGTACCGATCTGCCTATCGATCTTGCGCTCCATCTTTCTCTCATTCAGATACATAAACTCCTCCACTTGAGGCAGGACCTCATCCCTGACCTGGAGAAGGCATTCTACCTTTTTCCGATTCAAGATCATGGTCTCGTATTTAGAGGAGTTGATTCTCATCCCAGCTCCAGCGAAAGCTTGAGATCACTGTCTGAAGAAGCCAACAAGACCACACCATCTGCAAAAAGCAGACCTGATCCTTAGACCACCAAGCAGATCCTCTCAACACCTTGGCTGCGCCTTGAAATCCTGTCCATAAAAGTTATGAACATAATCAGTCGCTCATCCTTACTGCTTAATCCTCAGTAAGGTCGCGTGGAACTGGCGTCTATGTCGAGCAGTCATCGGGTTCATGGATTCACGTTGGAAGAATATAAAATAAAGTCAAACACATTTGTGTCAATGATAAAGGAGAATTTTCCTCCAGCATCACAAAAATCTCTTACTCAACAGGGTGTTTATTTTCTGTCCGCTGAACATCTGCTGCTGAAACCTACACCTGCTCAGCCCTAATCCTCCAATCAGTCCCATCTTCATTGAAAAGCTCCCCAAACCCCAGTGTCAGAACCAAAGTAGGCCGGCTTTCCTTCTTTTGTGTAACCAACGAGAAACGTAAACTGGGCCTTGTTGAGTCCATCTGACATAGGTCCAAGAAAAGACACACACAAGACATCCTGAAACCACTTTGCTGACAGATAATTTTCACCAACCACCATCTTGCTCCAGAACCCTCCAAGATGCTTTTTAAGAAGCATTTCTCATAAATGCTATGTCAGTGTTTTACAAGTACATGAAATTCTCACTTGCCTTGTAGCTTCTCTGAGCACAAGATGTTCTGTTACCATCGTGCACTGACAGTAAGATAACAACAAACGTTTCTGTTCCATATTTCCTGACACTGAGTGTGTCTAAGCTTGGATGTCTGTCATTCCTTCCATGTTCTGTGCTTATTCCCTAGTCTCTATGTGTCCTGATAAGGAGATGGTAACACGTTGGACAAGAGTCCTCCAAACAAGGAGGATTGGTGTGTATGTTACCCTAGGATGCATATTGGTCATGGTCTTGATTAGGGTTGTTGCAGCTTTTGGAGAATGACATTGTTCTATGTTTCTTGTGCATGAGTTATTATAAAATATGGCTACAATTGTTATTACCTTGGCTTTAAATAAAATTTCTTACAGTATTATGTTCTAAACAAGGATTTTAGCCCAGTCTGCAAAGATCTTTAAAAACAGTGCAAAACAGTCAAACTGGTGTTGTGCGGCTTAAGCTGAAGAGGGTGAAAATGGGCACCAAGCAGGCAGAGAATTCCTCTGGGGATTAATGTCTTAGGCTTAAACTCCAACCTTTGCATCCATGAAAGAGCTGGTTTCTACTGCAGTTTGCTGTATATGGATGTAAGGGCTTACTTGTTGTGTCATTCAAAATGTGTTAAGAATGGAAAATGCAACCTGTTTGATGTAGTTTGTTTTACAGTCGTGTCGTTTCAAAGCGGATTTTTAATCGGTAATTAGAATGTGTCCGTGTCATTCTCTATAATTGATTGTGTAATTTGATAATAATCCCACTGAAGACATTATATAAACCTCTTACTGAAAACATCTGAAAAAACATTGATGCAGGAAACTTTGAAAACCAACAGTTGTGCCTTCCACAAACCTTTTTTCCATGGATGTAGGCAGGCAGCTATTGTCCACTCATTTTAAAGACCAAGTTCACTGCTAAAGCACTTTAATTATTTTTTTTAAATATGATTTTTCACTCTGCGTTTCACACGCAGGCTGAACATGAAAATAGTCTTCATTACCTATCTCCTGCATTAGCTTCTGATACAAAATAGACGGTTAAACGCTCGGATTAGAAAAGCCTGGCAGATCGACGTCACACTGAAAATTAGCATTCATGGACTCAACCATCTTGGCTCGTGATGGGGAGTGCTTTTGTTGGTTTAGGGTTAGAGTCCAGGAGAATGCAGAGCACGTCTTGGCTAGTAGAAGCTAACCGTTAGCGTTAGCAGCTCCACCACGCAGCAGAACTCGGTCAGGCTAGTGTTATTTGAATGTGAATATTGAAGAGGAAGCAGTGGTAGACTTGCATTTCTGTTAGCCAGTCCATGGCCAGATGTCCTAATTAGAAGCCACGCGACATATTCAACTTCTTCTATATCAACCATTGGCTGAAATTGTTTTTAAAAGCCAATAAATAAATAAACCAGGCACCTGTGTGGCCACCTGCCACCATTACTAGTCTGAACAAAGGACCTGAAGGACCCCAACACAGTTTTTAAAAAGTTTTGAGATTGTTTTATATTTGAAGTTCAATAAATATTATAAGATTGACTTATTTAATTTATTTTGCACACAGTGAGTGTTCAGTAGTCTTCCACAATCAATGTGCTGCTAAAACATTTATATATACATATATATATATATATATATATATATATATATATATATATATATATATATGTGTGTGTGTGTGTGTGTGTGTGTGTGTGTGTGTGTGTGTGTGTGTGTGTGTGTGTGTGTGTGTGTAGCGGCCTCAATAATCAGCTTTAGATATCGACCATCTGCAACAAAATTCTTTAATAATTGGTATCGGCATTGGTCTTAAGAAAACCATATCGATCGGCCTCTAGTCCTATATCAAGAAATAAGGCTCCAGATCCTGCTGCTTTCTGCTGTCCTGGCTCACTTCTACTTCCTGAAACAGGAGCGCGAGAGCTTTTTTCCCACAGAGATTGACCCATAAAACATTTATATTAGAAACCACTGCAGATGTGATGAAAAAAACAAGTGAAGTTGCTTTTTAAACTTTTGACCTTTGGGGTTCAACAACAGTTCTGTGGCATCATCAACACCACAGATTACAGTTGTGTCTTGTTTAAACGAGTGGAGTCAGGAGGATGTAATTCACATAAATGCTTACCAACGTTAAATTCTAACCTCAAAATAATGTCATCACTGTAATTATAGTTATAGGGATGCAAAAAGAATAACTATGCAATTTGGCTGTGTGAAATAATTTTCTTGGCAGTTATTTGCAGTAACGATGATAGGGCAGCTAGCTGCTGGGTCAGCACTTTTATAGTTTGATTCGTTTTCCTGTAACTCGCATTGTCCAGTTGGGCGTGACTCGGTGATGTGGCACCACGGCACACTGAGCGAATCCTCACCTCAGTCTGCAGCGTGGAGGTATGAAACCACTTGTTTAGTAACTGTTGAGTAGAATGTCCTCTAGGGGCCACCGTACCATCCTGGTTTAACAGATCAAAGCCTCAACATTTCTGCAGGGAATACCAAACCTACCGCCACATCTGCACAGCTTTGCCTCAGCATGAGTCAAGTCTGAGAGCTCACAGTGAAATTACACAAGCCAGCGTTTCACATGGAAAGATTTTATTTTTAGAGCTTCCGTGGTTGTCTGCCACTGGAAACCTAAATCTGCCCCTGAGAGGGGAAAAAGTTTTCTCTTTAGTCAGAAAAGCAAACGCAGACGATGCTTTGGTTAAACACCAATAGGAAAGTAGGAGCTGCAGCTGCAGCACTGCTAACTATATGATCTCCAACACTGAGCTGCAGCCGAGGCATAAACAAGATCCCATCGTCTTCAGAGGGGATGAGGGATGAAACTCGAGTCGCTTCGTTCTGCACAAACACAAACAGCACTTAACAGTTTGGTAATGAGCTGCCGGGTCAAATTGTAAAGCACATCGTTGTCAAACAAAGAACAGATGGTGAGTCTGGCAGCTGTTTGGTCACACACACCGCTCACCTTGTCCTTCTTAACGGATCATTTAGCTTTACGACTGGTCACAGAAAAAATAAACAATCCGCAGATTAATTAGGATTAGTTAAACAAGGCTGCACTGATGTTTATCCGACTACATTATAATACAGCTTGTCTCCCGTAATTCCGCTTGTTTGTTTTGTATGTCGCCGCTGAGACGTTTGGGTTCTTGCATCAGCACGACGCTGATGTCCAGTCTGGTTAGATGTTTCATGACTACTGTTTGCTAAGAAACAGCTGGCTTGTACTAAATGTTTTCATTCCTCACGTGAGAAGGCTCGGTGTATGAGAGGCTACAAACATCCATTAACTTTTATGTTCCAAATTAAGAGATGAGTGTTTTCTGCTTGTAAATGAGGACATGCGGAGGGTAGAGCTGCATTCAGACACAGCAGGTACAATTCATTTGGTTAATAAAGCTGCTTAATGTTGCTATAAGGATTCTTGCAGATTACAGCATTGGCTGCTATAGCGATAGTTAATAAAACACTTTTTATTCCTAAATTGAATGCACCACTTTATAGGCCAGAGGTCACCAGCCTTTCTGAAGCTGGAAGCTACTTTATGGGTATGGAGCTATGCAAAGAGCTACTGGTTTGATCCACAAAGTACATAAAACAAGAGATTTAGATCAAAATTCAACAAACATTTAAAAAATTCATGCATAATAAACACATTTTGATGCTTTTATTGTTAAAAAAAAGTAATTTTAAAATCCAAATTAATGGAATTGGGATAAAAAAGGCAGCAAAAGAAGAAGTAATTAGTTTTAGATTCTGCTCAGTAGCGAGTAGTGTAATTTTTAAAACAGACCTGTTGGCACCAAGTTGATGAAACCCTGTTATAAGCTTTCATCAGTTTTATAATGGTGAGTCATGAAAGTGGGACCAGATTATTAATTAACCACAGCATTACGGTTTTATCAGAGCCACAAAGGGATTATTCAGACATTTTTAAATGTGTATTTGTGCAAATCGTATAATTAATTACTAATAAAAACCCTTCTTAAAAGTTCTGTGTTTGGAGAAGAAGCTTATGTAATTGCACGGTCTAGACCAAAGTGCAATGTTGCCCTCATTGTTAACCCATTACACCACTATTCTGTTTAAATGTTCTGTTGATTACGCATCTTCTGGAAATTTGGGTTTTATTAGTGCGTCAGCTCATTTAAAAGTTGTTGTTAACCAATTACCTAATCTATTTTTTTCCAGGCTGAATGTCCTCAACAAACTCCTTGGCCAGAAAGAAAAGGTCTCTTTTTCTCCCGAAAGTGAAACTAATGACCTCACCACATCTCCACCGCTCAACCAAGAACCAGAATGGCTGCCTGGATTTCTGAGACACCCTGCATCAGGAGGGAAGACCGCCTCTTTTGGCCCTGCCTGGGCGCAGCTTGTTGAGGTTTCACAGATGAAGCAGAGGCAAAAGAGATCTCACGGCCAGACGCACTCACGAGGCGGTCACCAGTACCCTAAAAATGGCCAGCTGATGAGAGTGGGTTGTGTTCTGGGTACCTGCCAGGTCCAGAACCTCAGCCACCGTCTGTATCAGCTCATCGGCCAGAGCGGCCGAGAAGAGTCATCGCCCATCAACCCCAGGAGCCCCCATAGTTTTGGATGAGCTAGCCTAGAACGCCTGCAGCAAGTCTATCTATTCTTTTATTTAATTATTTATATCTTAATGTGTTATGTATTGTCATTGCCATGGAGATTGATGTAGTCCACAACTTAGGAGTCACTCACCTTAGAGTGTGTGGTGCCGCTGCTGTTGAAACTCACCCGATGGATTTAAAAATGGGACCAAATCTAATCTGAGATTGCCCAACATCCTGAGAAAATCACACTTTTCAAGGAAGCTCCAAAACACCCAAAAGGGCCTCAAGACGACATTCAGATCCTTTTTAGTGGAAGAGTCAGTCTCCGGCACCGTCCAGTGGCCTCGTCCTGCCAGCCAACTGACCTCTTCAGTGTTGGTTATCCTTCAGCTCCTTGATCAAACACTTGAGCCTTTAATGTGGATTATGAGCTGCACCATGAGCTGGAGCCTTTTCAACATCAGTAAATTCATAAATACCTTTTGAATAATCCAGTGAAACCCTTTTACCTTCTCATTTGTGTGGACTGTGCCATCCCTGCAACCTTTTACAAGTGTTCAGTAAAACTGGGAATTCGTTGCTCAGAATGACTTAATGTTTTACTTTACTGTGAAGAATTGCAACAAAATCAAACCACCAGAGTCAAGAGCATGGAGCGTTTTGGAAGGAACGCAGACAGAGTATCAGTTTGAGTCAGAGTGGTTTGTTGGCGGACACCGTTGGTGGAAAAGTGGACCTTGGAGCCTCAGATCACTGGTTACAGTGCTTTCACCTTTGTCTGCTGGACTGAAATATTAGCCTTTTCACGTTATTTAAAAGTTATGCCTGCAAGTCAGGACTCTGGATTTATTAAACCCGTGCCACTTAAATAGAGTCTGAGCTTTTCAGGATGTTGCTGCACAAATATGCACTCAAACAGATTCGGCTATACTTATAAAATAGTTGTTCCACCAAAGCTCAAAGAGAGTCTAAATTAGGAAGAAAATGTTATTGTCCCAATCACCTTCAGCAAATATAGAATTAAGCAGAATTTCTTTGACTGAGGTAAATTGTTTCAGTAAAACCCTCACAAAGAGCTAGAGTGCATATTTATAAATAAATGTGTTCTCCTTACTGCTGTCTTTCTGTTTTTTTGTTCTTTTTTTTACAGTTTAGTAAAAGTCTTTTGTTTACCTTACATGTTTCAGCTAGTAGCTCTAGCCATCCTCAGAGATAGCTACTAGCTTAAACATGTAACGTAACAAAGAACTTTTACTAAACTGTGTAAGAAAAGAACAAACAAAAAAGTGAATTATGGACTAAAACAAGGTATGAACGCAAAAAAGTGTTGTCTTTCTGGCCTAAGAGATGTCGAGGACTACATTTTCAGGAGTTTAACATTGAAACAAGTTTTCCTCAGCAGGTGCAGATGTAATGATGCTGTATGAGCTAACAAATGCAAAAGCCCGTTCTGTTTTACTGTTACAATGTGTGTTTTAAATGAGAGACCACTGTGACCAAAATGTTAGGTGGAACTGTGCTTTTTTTCAGATATGAGCACAAAATGCCGTAGCACCAGCAACCACAGACACCACAACATCTTGTTGGGTTCTATTCGTGTCCATCCCTGAAAATGGTGGGCAGACGACGGACTAAAAATATTTTAGTCCCATTTTTCTTTGTCTGGCCGAGGTTGATGAAAATGTGTTAAACTACACCCACAAAGGAATTGTATTTCTCTCATTTTCAAAGGTTAAAACTAGACATGGTGTACTTTAAGGTTTGTTTATAATTCTTAACAACTTATGTTTTGCTTTTAAAAGTTAGATCATCCTGACAGAGCATTGGTTTAAATTCACCAAATACCTGGTAATACTTGACAAATGGAGTGACTTTATGTGACATTATTATATATTTTTTGTCTTATTGTCTTTTCTGCCCTGGCTTTAGCCGTGAGAGGTCACATGGTGATGATAGTCAGTGATTTCTTTGGTCTTAAGTCTCATCTGTCCAAAGGCTTGCTGAGGTGAATCGTTTTATTTCCTTCTGCTGTAATGGAGCTGACTGATGTCTTGTGACGGATCATTAAAACGCTAAGAAAAAGAAATCCCTCTACTTCTTAAATATATTCCACCCACACAAAACGTGTGTGAGCAGGTGTTAGTTCTGCTGGTCTATCAGGATGCTTATCGTCTCTTGTTTGATCTGTGTTTCAGACCATTGTGCTACCCTTTTAAAAAATGTATTTCAAGTTTTGTTGTGTTTTTGAAACGTCAGGCTCTGCGTCATGTGAAGTCATGTGAGCAAACGTTTTTGAACGTCAGTACCTCGTAAAAAAAAACAGATTTCAAGGCTGTCCATCGCAAACGCTTGCAGCAATGTTTCTGTTAGCTTCTCGGCAGCCTTTTTTTTTTTGCTGATTTCACATTAGAGAGTCCCAGGATTCTTTATAGGGTCACAGGAAAGCACTTTAATGCAAAGAATATTGAAAGTTTGTGGTAACTTGAATTTTGCCCGTTGTGTTGAACTTGTGACTGACAGGATGAGGTCTCCTGCTGTAAACGTGTCTTTGAAGATGTTGGTGCACTCCATCGAGTACACCTGTGAGTAAATATTAAGTCAATGTATTTAAAGAGAATTATCTATTTAAGTATTTAAGTTATCTTTGTATGTTATATATATATATATGAATGTCACAAAATAGGATTTATCTTGTTTATTTTCACTGCTCCTTACTTGGTAGGAAAGGAGTTTTTAACTGTAGGTAAAATGTTATTATTGTTTGACCATGTCAAAAAAATAAAAATATGTACTGTAAAATGATGGAGTATAGAGTGTTTGTGCATCTAATACTTCATCACATCAGTTTTTTTTAGAGAAGATTCACATTCTCTTAAATATTCTCACATACCTTGTAAATTTTTTTACACCGCCCCCTTCTACGGTTTCATACCTTTGACCAAATTTACTCTTCCTAAATTCTCTGATGAAACCAAAGAGGGAGGTGGGATGATGCAGGGATCAGGACATGATCTGACCGCAGCCACGTCAGCAGCAGAGCTCTTCTGACGGAGCAGAGTTAATGAGTGATGGAGGGGGTTTGGTGCAAACCTGGCAGGTTATTGGTGTCTGGAGGAGGGGAGGGGAGAAGGAGGGTGAGGGAGGACAACTGGGGTCATTGCATATTATTTCACTCCCCTGGTTTTACAGGGTAAAAGTAATATGTGACATTTCTTAGAAGCAAAGTGGCTGCTGCAGCAGGAGGTTACAGTTCATCAGCATCCCTGTGGGACACCGTTATCCTATCGCAGTAGCTCTGTTGGTCAGCAACAAAATGAAAATTTTTAAAAATCTCTGTTTTATTAATACTCGACACAGACTAGCTAATATGAAATACTTTTTAACATATGTATTTAAAACCATATTGGAGACTTCTCAACATAAAACATTACTATATGTGTTTTTCACCCTCTTTCAGTCAAAGTGAAGTGAGATAAAAATGTGAATTATTCTTTTTTTATAAAAATAAATATGCTCTTCACTTTATGTAAACCTCTACAGAAGTCCAAAAACGCTAAAATAACTCGACTCGACCTTATTTTGGGGTAAATTAAAACAGAAAAAGACGCTTTACAGAAAAAGTCAATCAGCAAAGAATTTTCTGTATCAAACAAGAGAAACAGATACAAAATGCATTTTGCAAGTGAATACAGTATTTTTGCTCTGAGGACAAAAACCCAACCAAACCAACCAGGTCTTGTGTTAACTGTTGATGAGACTCACATTACTTTGTCCCACTCTTCTTTGTAAAAACATTTAAATCAAGTCACATCTGAAGCTTTTAGAGCATGAATGGCTTGTTTTAGGTCATCACCTTATTTCAGCATTCCTTTCATGTTTAGATTTTTTGAGCCGCCTCTCTGCTTCAGTTAAGGACTGAGACTGAGAACAGTATAAGTAATGTGCACCATACTATACTGTAAACATATGTATGGATTTGATGTGCAATTTACTATCTCAGTATAATGCTAATCTCATTTTACTGCCATATTTCTTTTCCCTTTTATATACTCGCTAATTACTCTTGTGGAAATGCCACTATGTGTTACTGCTGAGAAACTGAAGTTTCCAGAGGAACCTTTCCTGAGGGATTAAAAATGTAATCTCAATATGAGTCCATTGTCCTGCTGCTGCATGTACAAGTGTTATTGTGGGGCGATGGTGGCACAGGAGTTAAGTGCTCGCCCCGTAATCGGAAGGTTGCAGGTTCGAGCCCCGCTCAGTCTGTCGCTGTCGTTGTGTCCTTGGGCAAGACACTTAACCCACGTTGCCTGCTGGTGGTGGTCGGAGGGACCGGTGGCGCCTGTGCTCGGCAGCCTCACTTCTGTCAGTGCGCCCCAGGGCAGCTGTGGCTACATTGTAGTTCATCCCCACCAGCGTGTGAATGTGTGTGTGAATGGGTGAATGACTGATTGTGTTGTAAAGCGCCTTGGGGGGTTCCAGGACTCTAGAAGGCGCTATATCAAACACAGGCCATTTACCATTTTAAAGGGACAAACTGATGGTTCTCCATGTCCTTATAGGCAGCAAAGCAGCCCCAGACCATCACACTACCACCTCCATGTGTGACTCCTGGTTTGATGTTCTTTAATTCCAGATGTAACTGGATGCAGTCTCTGGGTTAATCAAGATGCATATTTTTATTTATTTAGTAAATGTGGGACAGACCTTTGCATTTTCATTTTTTTTTGGTAGAAATTCCTTTGGTTGTTTTTAAATCCCAATGAGGAGGCCACCCTCGCCCAATGCAGGGCAAAGCAACCCACTACCCCAGACCCCAACCAGAGGGCCAGCTCCCACTCCTAGCCTCCAGCCTCAGGCAGCGAACTGAGGACGGAGGTGTGAGAAGACCCATAGTCTTCCACCGCCTGCTCCAATGTGGTGTTGATGTGTGTTCATATAGAGAACATTAAAAACAGGTGGGTGGATGGGGCAGTGCAGACACCCCTCTGCCTACATTAGCTGTCGTCAGCACCCCCCCCCCACCACCACCACCACCACCACCCCCACCCCCTCGAACCCTCAGTGTCTAGATGCAGCTTAAAATTGGAGGTGGGCACCGGCACCAGAGGTGAGGCTAAATGAACAGTTCCTCCCCTCCAGGTGCCGTCACCCCCAAGGCCCTAAGTGTACATCTGTGTGGACCGTCATTAGCGAAAATGTTTACATTTTAAAATAAAATTGGGGTACAGGCTGCCATGGGATTGCAGAAATGGGAACCATCCCTGCACCCCCTGAACTTACCCATACCCCAAGACAAACCTTTGCTGACATTTTGGACTTGGAACTATTTCATAGAGGCAATTTTTGCTTCACATCACTCTCTTATTGTTTAATCATTAACTCTGACCTTAACATGGATCAGTTCTGCAGAGTTTTTATGTTTTGGGTTCTTTTGTGCTTGAATTCCAAAACCGGGCCTAGTTAGCTCTTTTAGCCTGCCTGATGTTGTCAGACCGGTTCAAATGAAATGATTTATTATTCTACGAGTTGGGAATTGATCAGGTTTGGGTTTGGCTGATGAAACTGAACTCACCTGTTCAAATCATGTTGTTTATTCAGAGGTAATTAATAATTCAATAACAGCCAGGTTAGCATTGATAGCTTTATCTTCAATACATGAAATCTTCATTTGAAAATTGAATTTTGATTTTACTTAAAATATATTTGTCTGATTTGGAGTCATTACTGATCAATAAGATTTAAGTTAAAAGCAGAAGGAATCTAGAAAGGGGCAAATATCATTTCATAGCATTACAATTTTTTATTTTCAGTGATACATTTTTATAAAAGACAGTCTTTTATGTGTTAAGCTAAAACATGGCTTCTACTTCATAAATATGTCATTCTGTCTTTCTCTAAGCCGAGAGGACAGAAAAATCTAAAGCATGCTTCTTGCTTTCTAAATTAGAACCACACATTCCTTCCATGTGTTGTGTTATCCCGTCGGCTCTAAAGTTTTATCACTGTGTAAATACTGAATACCAAGGAGTCCACCGGCGTAAGTTATGTCACGTCGTCCTGCCTGCAGCTGATGTATGTCAGCCACAAGACAGTTGTAAAAGAACATCTTTTCTCTAATTAAATTTTTCTCAAATTTACAATTAAAACCTTCAGTTGACTTGCACAGATTGTTTTTTGTCACATGTGATGAAAAAGTGAAGGATTGGTGTCAAAACCACAAGGAAGAGTAACGGCTCACTGAAGCATTGAGTCAAGTCGCGTGACTCCAGATGGCTGACTTATTGCTGAAATTTTGGACTAAGTTAAAACTTGCAGGAAGGAAAGGTAGGTCATGGAAAAAAGAAGAAAGATTCAGCAACAGTGTACACACAGAAGATTTGCTCAAACGTCTTTGCTGTGAAATTTTCCATCGCTATCAGAGAAACGCTCAGAATTTATGGTCAGTTTGTTTTTCAGCAATTACTTGAAAAAGGGAGCAGACGGTCATATCAATACTGACTTAAATAGAGCTGTGTTGCTTGTCTACTCTAATTTTGATTGATTGTTTAGATCTATAAAACAAATCAAAAACACTAGAATAGTTCATTTGTTTTAAAGGTGTGGTTGACTGAAAAAAAGCGTTTGCTTTTTCTGATTTCTGGTATCTTGTGGAACCAACTCCCAGCCTTAGTCCGTGAGGCAGACACCTTGTCTACTTTTAAGAATAGGCTTAAAACATTTTTATTTGATAGGGTCCATGGTTAAAATCTGATGTTAGCCTAGATCTGGACAAGTGGGGGAGTAGAGGGAGGTGGAGTGTACAGTCGGTAAAGACGGCTCTCCCTTGCCCTGCCTCCAACATGCCTCCATCTAAAAGGCTAGGTTATCCAGAGTTATCTCTGTAGTTATGCTGCTATAGGCTTAGACTGCTGGAGGACATACTGACCACTTTCCAAACTCTACTACTTTTTTCAACAATCTGCTCTTCAACTGTATTATTTCCTGTTATTTCAGCTGTTAACTTTATTTTTTCTCTAAGTGTTTTCCTCCCCAGAAGAAGCTACAATGATGTTCTGCTGAGCTGTGGTGGCCTCATGGAGGGGGCCATCATCTCTTGAACACTGCTGCTAACCACTTAAACTTTCTCCCTCTCCTAATAATAACTTTTTACTTTCTTTGACATTGAATGTGCTACTACTAGTTTACTCGTTTAATTATAGATTCACTAGGATAAATACAATAAAGTTTATCTCTCACCAAATAGAATATTTACTAAGAAATCTCAATGTAACCATAGAAACATTACTTGGTGTGTGTGTGTGTGTGTGTGTGTGTGTGTGTGTGTGTGTGTGTGTGTGTGTGTGTGTGTGTGTGTGTGTGTGTGTGTGTGTGTGTGTGTGTGTGTGTGTGTGTGTGTGTGTGTGTGTGTGTGTGTGTGTGAGAGAGTGCTCTGTCTCAGTGAGTCGTGGCCAGTGTTGCCAGATCCAAAATCTCACAATATCGTACAGAGAGGCCTAAATTATCGTTTTTCAGTACAAATTATCGTACATTATAAATTTGATAACAACGTTCTATAAACGACTTCTCACTCCAATATAATATAACAAAGAAGGTGTTTTATATTGCCCTGTTTAAATAAACATCTTAAAAACCAGTAATATAATGCCTATAAACGTGCAGAGTGTGTCGGCACCACTCCTCCCTTTGCGTGATTCTTGAGAACGGTGATTTCTGATACCATCTGGATGTTGCAGCAACAACAGAAAGCCTTGGTTTCATTCCCCGTAACAGGTGCAAGCCATCCTTTGAAAATAGGGTCCAACTCCCACGCAGGACGATAAACTTGTGTCCGGTGTTGCTTTGCTTTACCTTCATCCGTCCCTTCTCTGGTTTTTCTTTTAAGATTAGAAGCCATTGTCTCGTCGCTCTGTCATCCTAGCTTAGACTTAACTCGGCGCGCTCGCGGGCAAACAGCAAAAACTGGCGGGCCACTGCCACATTATATAACCTTACAGTTTCTCGCGAGAGTAGGCCCTATCGATGTGATTGTGTTATTTATTGTACAGATCCAGAGTCAGTTTTTGTAATAGACACAATAGCATATACCTGTAAGCACTGAGGTGAAATCTGACTTCAAAACAGTTTAAAATTATGTAATTGACTTGGGAAAGCCACAGCAAAAGACGGTGTTACTAGGTGCAATGTGAAATTATCGTCCATTTGAGGATTTTTGAAACTATTGATCGTACATCGTACAGAGCCCAAAATTATGGTACAAATACGATAATTATCGTACATCTGGCAACACTGGTCGTGGCAGATGGCTGCTTATACTGAGCCAGGATCCTCAGGACGTGTCATCCTGTTAAAAGGGAGTTTTCCTCTCCACTGTCGCTGCATGCTTGCTTAGTATGAGGATTGCTGTAAAGACACTGACACAAGTCAGTGACTCGATGCAATTTGCTGGGTTCCTTATATAGGAAACTTTTTTCTGATTGGCTTAATAAATTAGTAATCAGGTCCTGGACGTGGTTGCCCCTCTCAAGCTTTGCAAGTCTCGGCCTAGGAGGGAGCCTTGGCTCTCTGATGTCACACGGGCTTGTAGGCGGGCGTGTAGATCCTCTGAGAGAAAGTGGAAAAAGGATGGCCTACAGGTCTCGCGTGAGTTGTTCAGAGCATCTCTGGTTGCTTATCAGGATGCAGTGAGGGCCGCCAGAATGGCCTATTTTGCAGACATCATTGAGACAAACTCCAATAATCCTAAGATTCTCTTCAAAATGCTAAACTCAGTTCTGGTGTATCAGGAGCCTAGCACCATGTCTCCTACAGCTGCTGGAAACTCTGAAGCTTTTCACAAATTCTTTGTTGATAAAGTGTCGGGCATTAGAGCAGCTATTTCTGGTAACTCTGTTGACCCTGTTCCAGTTCATCCATCACCACCCACCCTGAGCTCCCTCAATACAGTTTCATACTCTGAGCTGAGTACGCTAGTTGCGAGGCAGAAGCCATCTGGCTCTCCACTTGATGATCTACCGCCTCGTCTCTGGAAGGCTGCCTTTCCGTGCCTTGGCCCATCACTTGGTCAGATTATCAATGGGAGCCTCAGCACAGGTGTGGTCCCAGCTGCTTTGAAAGCAGCAGTTATTCGGCCGACCCTGAAGAAACCTGGTGCTGATGTCTCTGTGATCGAAAATTACAGGCCTATCTCTACCCTGCCCTTTACATCTAAACTGCTTGAGAAAGTCGTTTATCAGCAGCTGGTCTCACATTTAGCTGACTCTGATCTGTTTGAGGTTTTTCAATCAGGGTTCAGGTCTGGCCATAGCACAGAGTCTGCTCTACTGAGGGTCCTAAATGACATCTATCTATCACTAGATCACGGAACATCTGTGCTGCTTCTGTTATTAGACCTGATAGCAGCCTTCGACACAGTTGACCATGCGATTCTACTCGATCGCTTGGAACGATGGGTTGGGATCAAAGGGTCAGCTCTGGACTGGTTTAGATCGTATCTCCAAAACAGGACATTCTGTGTTAAACTGGGTGATGTTTTTTCTTCTTGGGAGGGGCTCCGGTGGGGGGTCCCGCAGGGGTCGATCCTTGGTCCACTTTTGTTTGCCATTTATCTGCTACCTCTGGGGTCAATCTTTCGTAAACATGGCCTATCATTCCATCTGTATGCTGACGATTGCCAGATTTACTCTCCATTGTGTCAGGAGAAAGGTCACTCTATTCAGTCCTTTGTCTCCTGTGTTAATGAGGTGAAGTCTTGGCTAATGTCCAACTATCTACATCTGAATGAGGGAAAGACAGAGCTCATTGTTTTTCACCCCAACAGCAGGAATGTGGATCGTTATGCTGATCTTGGCCCTCTTTCTCCATACTCAAAACCAGTTGTTACCAGTTTGGGGGTGAAACTTGATGTAGGACTTAAATTTGATGCTCACATCAATTCTGTGATCCGGTCCAGTTTCTTTCACCTGAGACGCCTTGCTAAAATCAAGCATATGCTGTCGAGAGCCCACCTGGAGCGGGTACTGCATGCCTTTGTAATTTCTCGGCTTGACTACTGCAACTCTCTCTACGCAGGGTTGTGCCAGTCAATACTGCGTCGCCTACAGGTTGTGCAGAACAGCGCTGCCAGGTTCCTGACTGGGACCAGGAAACGGGACCACATCAGTCCAGTTCTGGCCTCCCTGCACTGGCTTCCGATTTCCTATCGCTCACAATTCAAAATACTCGTCTTTGTTTATCATTTCTTCCAGGGTGGTGCTCCCCCCTATCTGGCCACACTCCTGAACAGACATTCCCCATCACGCGCTCTGCGCTCCTCTGACCAAGGCCTGCTCGCTGTCCCTCGGTCTAGGTGTCGTACCCGTGGGGACCGGGCTTTCTCAGTCCTAGCACCGTTACTCTGGAACCAGTTGCCACCCTCAGTTAGGCTGTCCCCTTCTCTGCCAGTCTTTAAGAATCACCTAAAAACACACCTCCTCCGCTTGGCGTTTCCAGAACATGTTTGATTATGGCCCTCTATTATGTTGAATCCATTCCACAGTTTTCATTGGTACACTCAATCCATCCACTCAATCCAATTGTGTCTCACACATTTGTATTTTACCGTAATGTTTCATCTATCTTGTAATTTCCATTTTGTATTTTGTAATTTGTATTTTGTAATTTGAATTTCTTTTATTGTTGATTTATTCAGTATAATTACTTACAACTGTACAATGTTCAGCGCTTTGGGCTTCCTGACAGGGTTGCGGAAGGCGCTTTATAAATAAAGCTTTGATTGATTGATTGATTGAAATTGACCTGTATTGGAATGTTTACTATGTGAAGTGCCTTGAGACGACTCTTGTTGTGATTTGGCGCTATAAAAATAAACTTGAATTGAATTTAATTGAATTGATTACAACCAGTCACACTGAGTTTTTCATGCAGGCTGACCATGAAAATAGTTTTCTGCAGCTATCTCCTGCATTGGCTTCTGATAGAAAATAGACAATGAAATGCTAGGATTTGAAACTCCTCACAGATCTATGTCACACTGGTCTTGACTCGTGACTGGGAAGGTTGATGTTGGTTTAACGTCCAGAAAGCAACAGCAGACATCTCGGCTAGTTTAAGCTAACCATTAGCATTCGGAGCTTCACTTCATGGCAGAAGCTCCTGCAGGCTTGTGATATTTGTGGAGATAAAACATCCATGTTGCAAGTCAATTAAATTAAATTCATTTCAAGTTTATTTATATAGCGCCAAATCACGACAAGAGTGGTCTCAAGGCACTTCACATAATAAACATTCCAATTAAGGTCAGTTCATTAAGCCAATCAGTAAAAAGTTTCTTATGTAAGGAACCCAGCAAAGTGCATTGAGTCAATGACTACTGAAGTCAGTGGTAGAGTTGCGATGTTGTTATCCAATCCGGGGCGAGGTGTTCAAATATCAGGAAGTATATGTCGTATGAAGTTCAGCTGTGACTTAGGCCCATTCTCAATACTCGCACTTACACCCTTGTGCCCTTCAATTGCACATTCCCGACCAGGGGGGCAAGTGCGTAGGGTGTCCCGATTCTCATGTGCAGAAGTTGACCACACCCCCATTGCACCCTTAATCTGCACTTCACCCAAGTCCACAGCGCTGCGGACCTCGGATAAGGTTATTACCCACAATTCATTGCTGCAGGAGAAAATACTCAATTTCCTTTTCTGAAAATATGTATTTTCTAATAAAATTAGTTCATTTTAGGATGATTAGTTGATGCTCTGAATGTTTTAGACAAAGCAGCAACGAAGTAATTTTTTTTCAAATAATTGCTTTGTTGTTTGTTTGAAAGTTATTAATAAAGGTTTTTGAAAAAAGTTTCACAGCGACCAGCATCCCGTTATGCATTGCAAGGTTGCAATCGATGACGCAATGCTCCCTGTCTCAATTCGGCAATTATTTGCAAACTTGTGTACTACGCACTCGAACAAACTCTGCACACTTTCTCCAAGTGCACTTTGCTGAAGACAGCTGGGTACAGCATGAGTATTGGGCCTTTGCCTACTGAGACAGCGGTTTGTGGGCTCTTTTGTGCCCTGAGTTCTGTCTGCAAGGCATTGATTCCTTCAAGAGACCACTGCAAATGTATTGATTAAACGAGTAATGCTGCATTAGCCTGGCCTGTCAGACTCCTCCTCTGTTTACTTCTGCACAGAGAAAGGGTCTGGGAACTCTCCTATTCAAATAACCCCACCCTGTGAGAATTCTAACCGAGCCAATCAGGGCTGAGTAGCGTACGTCACACACCATAACGCCGAGTTTGTCATAAATATGGCGACTGAAGTGGTGTTCGCTGCGGCTCTTTCCTCTGTTCTAAATGACTTGAATATGTCTTTAAAACAAGTAGAAGCAACAAAAGCCTTTATTCTGAAGAAAGATGTTTGCACTGTCACCAGACTCCATTTTTGACTACAGCTAAAAAACTACAGCGTGGCAGACGTCACACACAGCGATGCTCAGTTTCTCATAAACAACGAAGACAGCGGCGGAGTTCCCTGCGGCTCTTTCCTCTGTTCTAAATGACTTGAATGTCTTTAAAACCACAACAAGTAGAAGCGCTAAAAGCCTTTCTTCTAAAAACAAAGATGTTTACGCCGTTTAAGCCTTTTTCTATTACATTTATGGCATTTCCATCTTTTTTCTGATTGGTTATTTTTGAGCTGCCTAGTTCTGCTCCTCAAGTGCCTCTCTGCCTGTGAGTTACCAGACTCTTTCTCTGTGCAGAGTTAAACAGAGGACGAGTCTGGCAGGCCAGGCCAATGCTGCACACCTTTAAATTAAAGAGCTGAAACTAAAAATCACCATATTCACCATTATTGTTATTCAATCAACTCAATGTTGAAAATTATTATATAAATAATTATGTGTGAGGACCTTTGTTTTTACAAAACAGTATTGAAACAAGCATTATTATAGTTGGATACATTGATTTTAACCCATAATGGTTACCTACTTGCATTTTGAGTCTGCAGCTCTGTCAGGAAATAGATATAAAAGGTTTTATCTAGAAACAAATGGATTTAGGGTTTTCATTGCTAACTGAAACAAAAGTAAATATAATAAGACTTTACAGAAAGTCAACCAGGGGCTGTTTAGTAACTACCCAATATTTGGATTCAGCTACATTTTTAATTAAAATCTAATCAGTTTATCCACAACATCTCAAAGTAACTTTCAGAAAGCAAGAAATCTCATTTATTTAAAACTGATTCAGGTTCAAGCCAGCTGTGTTCAGTTAATTTTTGATCAGATTCAGATGAATCACTTAACTTTAACTCAAATCCCTCATCCTGAGCAAGCACAGGAACCAGAACCAGAAGAGATGACTTTCTGCCTAGATCAGTTTAAAGTGTTAAGCCTGGAACTATCCCTTTTAGATAAGCTCTCCAAGTCTCTGACCTAAATTATATTCTGACAGTTACACAATATATTTCTGTCTTTCGTTGTGATTATTTTGTCCTCTAAGAAAAAAGTCTGTGATGTTATGAAGTTTATTAACTAAGATATTTAAATAGGAGGTTCTTCCAGGTGTGTGTGAAAACTCCAACGTTTACAGTAAAAAGTTATTTGCCTAAATTACATAAAATCTTAACAGATTCTGAGCATCCAGTGAGTTGAAACCATTCCACATATTTTACTGATAAGATAAGCAGCTTTTCCACTGCAGGTTGATGACTACTTTCATCATCCCCCCCCCCCCCCCCCCCCGGACAAAACAGGTAAAATAAGTATCAAGTTCCAGGACTTCTCAAATGCAAAGAACACAATTCAGCATCAAGTGGCACGCGAACGGTTTCGTAGCAACACAACAACGTCCCCACAACAACAAAGGTCTCAGAAACATGAAACTTTTAGCTTATTATCTCACAGACTCGAATAAACACAGCAGACCTGTGAACGGGGTGTCACACTAGAACACCACCACAGGAATACAAAGTTCTCCACAACAGCCTGCAAACGGCTCAACCTTTTCTGTACCATAAGGAGCTGAATGAGAGCAACACTAATTCACACACAAAGGCACTGCACCTAACATGATGTACAATGCTTCTTTTCATTTATAATGTGAATGCAACACAAAAAAGCCCCAAAAGAATCAAGTTAAACAGTAAATAATATACCAGTTTATCTCAGAAATAACAATGATCTACAAAAATGAAGGTGATTTAGGTCTATCTAAGTCAAATCACTGATCCAGGAGTAGCTCCAAATTAAAGAATAGAATAGAATAGAATAGCATAGCATAGCATAGAATAGAATAGAATAGAATAGAATAGAATAACCCTTTACTGTAATTGTGCTCAAAGACACAACAAAATTAAGGGTGCTCCTACTGAACCTTCTTACACTGCAAGATAAAATCACTGTCAATAAAAACACAGAAAACAAAAGAAGAAAAACAGGATATGACAAGACTTACATGACTAAAAGAATTTAAAAAGTGTGTGTGAGTGTGTGTGTCTCTGGTGGTGTGTGACCTGACTGACCTAGGGACAGCACTTGCTCAGGACGTAGAGCGGGTTGCCCAGTAATCTGAAGGCTGCAGGTTTGATCCCGACTCTGATCGGAGAATGCTGCTGTTGTGTCTTTGGGCAAGACACTTAACCCACCTTGACTGCTGGTGATGGTTGGATAGACTGGTGGTGCCAGTAGTGTTCGGCAGGCTCTGTCAGTGCGTCCCATGACGGCTGTAGCTACATCCTAACTCATCACTAGTGTGTGGATGTGTGTGTGAATGGGTGAATGACTGATTGTGCTGTGAAGCGCTTTGGGGGGTTGTAGAACCCTAAGAAGGTGCTATACAAATACAGGCCATTTACCATTTAAAGTATTTACCAGGTCAAATAAAGGGTGGGGCATGATGTGTCACCACTGATGACCTTGATTCTCTTGAGGTGGCAGGATGACTTAAAAGTTTTTAAATTTAACTTAATTAGTTTAACTTTAAAATTAAACAGTGAATCAACCAAGTCAGGAGATGCTGCTGCCCCATTTACCTCCCACCTATCTGTCTCTAGAAGTCAGGTAAAGAGGCAGCTGGAGAGACTGAACAGGAACAAGGCTGCAGGTCCAGATGGTGTCAGCCCCAGAGTACTGAAGGCCTGTGCAGAGCAGCTCTGTGGGATTCTGCAGCACCTCTTCAACCTCAGCCTGGCCCAGGAGAAGGTTCCAGTCCTGTGGAAGACATCCTGCCTTGTTCCAGTTCCAAAGAAAACTCGCCCATCAGTCAATGATGACTACAGACCGGTTGCCCTGACATCCCACATCATGGAGAGACTCCTGTTGGTCCACCTGAATAAGCAAACTAGGACATATCAGGACCCGCTGCAGTTTGCTTATCGCCATGGAGTTGGAGTTGAAGATGCCATCATCCAGCTGCTTCAACCAACCCACTGTCATCTGGACAAAACAGGCAGCACTGTGAGGGTTATGTTCTTTGATTTCTCCAGTGCATTTAACACAATTCAGTCTTATGTACTTTGCCAGAAAGTCCAGAAGACACGGGTGGGGGCCTCAACTATCGCCTGCATTAAAGACTACCTGACAAACAGACCACAGTTTGTGAGGCTGAATAACTGCACATCAAACAAGGCAATCAGTAACATTGGAGCACCACAGGGGACTGTACTCTCACCATTCCTTTTCACCCTGTACACCTCAGACTTCCAGTACAAATCAGAGACCTGTCATCTACAGAAATACTCAAATGACTCTGCAGTTGTCGGGTGTATCAGAGATGGACAGGAAGCTGAGTACAGAGAGCTGGTGGAGCGCTTTGTGGCATGGTGTGGAAACAATCATCTGACCTTGAACGTGAACAAAAAAAAGGAGATGATTTTAGACTTCAGAAGAAACAGGGTGGAGTCAAACACTGTTTCCATCATGGGAGAAGAAGTGGAGGTGGTTGAGGAATACAAATACCTTGGAGTTCACCTGGACAACAGACTGGACTGGAGAAAGAACAGCGAAGCCGTTTACAAGAAGGGACACAGCAGACTGCACTTCTTGAGGACGCTTATGTCCTTCAATGTCTGTAGCAAGATGCTGCAGATCTTCTACAAGTCTGTTGTTGAGAGTGTAATCTCTTCAGCCATCGTCTGTTGGGGTAGTAGCATCAGAAGCAGGGACCTGAAAAGGCTCAACAGCCTAATAAAAAAGGCTGGTTCTGTTCTGGGGACGACTGTGGAACCACTGGAGGAGATAATGCAAAGAAGGATTCTCCAGAGAATCAAGAAAATTATGGATAACCCTGAGCATTCTCTTCACAAGACTGTCCGACAACGGAAGAGTGTCTTCAGTCAGAGGCTTCTTCAGTTTCGCTGCAACACTGACCGCTACTGGAGATCCTTCCTGCCAACAGCCATTGTGATATACAATAACTCTTTGATGACTTGGTTATTATTATTATTCTGAGCTACTACAGCAATCAATTTCCCTCTGGGATTAATAAAGTGTTTTTGAATTGAACTGAACAGAGTTAGTAGCACAGAAGTTGTCAGTTTGAGCAACAGGACCTTAAAATCCTCTCGAACCTGATAAAGTAACCAGTGGAGAGGACCATGTTGGAGTAATGAGCTCATATCTCAGTTTTGTCAAATACAAGCAGCTGCATTTTACACCATCTGCAAACCTCTAAAACAGTTTAATAAAGTACCACCAGACTCTGTAAAGTACTCATTACAAAAAACCCACATCTGACATAAATAAATAGATCCTTCCATAGAGGTTTTAAAACATTATTCAGCAAAATTCCCCAAAAGCCATGTAGTGAATTCAACAGTCCAGGATGTGACTTCCAGCAGTAGCCATTTGCCTGAATAAGAACTGAGGTAAAGCTAATCAGGAAACAGGTGTGACTGGAACAGATTCAGTGGGAGAAAACCCGCAGATTGGCAGTAAATGTTTGGCATGTTGTATTAAATATTGCTGACCTAATCACATTAGACACCCAGAACAGCGAGCGCAGCAGTTATCGGCCAACTGAACACAGTTTGGGTTGAAGCAAGATAACAGGAGATAGTTTCAAGGTTTCCAGACACATCTGCTTCTTCCCAGTCTTTCATTTGCGTAATCCTAAACTATGTACTATTCAGCATCATACTTTACAGATATTTCTGAATTATTTGATCGTAAAGCAGTTTCAAGCTGCTCTTTTGATAAGGACAATTCAAATAGAAGAAAATGCTTCCTCAACAAAATTCCTGGTAGCAGAAATGGCTGATCATTGTCAACGTGTTGCACATCTGCAGAAAGAGCCAGTAAATAATTCCAGAAGCTAAAGTACCTACCATTCACTGAAATAAGGAACATTACTCACTGCCTTTTCTGACAGTGTTTTAGTATGATCAAGGTTTTGTAAACAGTGCCACTGTGATTCAGATTCCTTTTGTTGTAATTTCTGTGCAAAAAAGGGTACAGGAACGAAAATTTGTTGCAGCAGCGCAATGCAGAAAGTGCAAACCAGTATAAGAAGAAAGATAAAAAAAACATTTTAAACGAATATATAGTAAAAAAAAAAAGGGTACCTTAAAAATTCTACCAGAAAGCATCTTAAAAAATATATAATAATAACAGTGAGTTTAAAAAAAATGTGACATCTAAAACTTCCACAAGAGGAGTAGTGATCATGTGGAGTTCAGCTTTCTGATGGCATATGGAACAGAGCTGTTTAGGAACCCATTGGTCCTACATCCAATGCTGCAGTTTGATCTCTGGAGGTACACTAAGCAGCCTTTTATGCTGCACCCGCATGTGCAGCTACTCAAGACCAATTACATGCTACATGCAGCCAGACCAATGGTAATACAGAGGGGTGTGGGCAGGGACAACCCAAGCAGCCAATCAGCCAGTCGCACTGGCACAACAGCATTTGTTTGTTAGTAAGATTGGTGCTTTTTTTCTCCTATTGGCACAGGCCGTAACCCCCCCCCCCTCCCCCCTCAAAAGAGTTCCACAATGAACTCAAACTAACAGAACGAAAGCCACAAAAACCAGACCCACCACAAAATGAGTTAAAGACACAAACTACCACAACACACAACGGTAACGTGCACCCTATACAATATACAACAGCCACAGACAAAAAAGAACCATCACACTGAAGTTGCTACGTTGCTACATTAAAAGGACCAAGTAACAATTGATGATACCAACACAAAGTGAACTGCTGTCAAAACGAGGGGCTGCACCAAGTGGATCTCTTCCACAGTGAGTTATTAAAGTATCAGACATGGAGCCACCACAACCGCTGTAGCGATGTGCATCCATTGAAGATCCTCTAAGTTTCACTTAAACTCATTTAGTAATTCACCTAATTTGAAGACTAAATCAAAAACTCACACATGCATGCATGCACACAGGCATACGCATGGGCAAAAACAGTATCACCTGTCACTCAAAGGAGAAAAGCTGCAGCTGTATCTCTTAGAATGAAAACTAGATTATTGAAACGTTTTGCTGGTGAAACATCACAACATTACATTACACTTAGCTAACATCCTGCTCAGCTGATTATGACTCCTCTTATCCAGGCATCCCCAAATGTGGTAAATCTGACCCAGAACAGCACATGATGATGTTAGTCCATTCACCCCTCACTGGGCCACAACCCCATCTATCAGCTATCAAAAGCCTTTTTAGTCCTTTTGCTTTCTGCTTTCATAAATCATGTTGTGTTGTCAGTCGGTTCTTGCTGAGACAAGACTAAAACAGCCAGTTACCGACTTGAACAAGAAATGTAAACTTTGCACCGAAGAGTGGGTGGAACGAGAATCTGAAAGTCTTGGTGAGCCTCTCCGCTGTTGCAAAAATCCAAGCAAGGCTTCACACCAACAGAGAAGCCTGAACAGTAAAAAAAGTTGGAATAAAAGACCGCATGTAGGTTCTGGAATGGAGGCGTGAACACAGATAGGAATGTTCATGTTCTCCTTCAATCATTTTCATCAAATTTCAATGTGACTTTGGCTTCTCTGACAGCAGGAAATGCATCTGGGCTGATATTTAGAAGCCTTAAATGAACTCAGATGAGTGGATGAAAGCCAGCAGGAGATAAAAGAAACTACCGGGAAAACCTTCAGGCAACTAGCTTTAGGGAAGAACCAGGTGTGACGGTGCAGTGAGTCATGAGAGAGGTCTGGAGTAAATTCAGGAATTCTGTCTGTCCCATCCTAAAGGATCAGAGGGTGTGTTCGTGTTCTGTTAAACAGACAGGATCACTTTAGTATACAGAGTGAGTAATAGGGAGGTGGCTGGAATATAAATAACAGATAACTGAAAAATCCACAACAATACAGAAACGCATAGTTATAGATTAAGCTTTATTCTCACATTTGGAATTCCTTTAATGAAAAAGGTGGTTCTATAGGAACGTTTTGACAAAATAACTGGATGAATGTTCTTTTAATCCACCTTTGGCATTTAGAAAATACTTCAATCATTCTTTTTTCTTGTGGAATGGGTAATTTTGTCTTTAAGGTGACCTGAACAATAGAAGAGTGGCAACTTTTAAGAAATATTTCTCTGCAGACTGGATTTTATTTCCTTCTAGGCAGAAACAACAGATCCTATTGTGGGTTCAGATGTCATAGTTCCTCTACAAGTGTAATAACCAACTCAAATCCTGGCAAGCTAAGATTATCAGAAGATTATCTTAAGGTGGAGTTACTTCTTCAGCCTGATATAGTCACGTGATTTACAGTGAACAAAAGTGAAAGTTACTCAGTGACAGCAGGGCTGCAATCACGATCAACCTTTTCGGGTCAGAAACTGACATTTTTGGCATTTTCAGCAGAACAGAACATTAAGGTGGGTAGCATTTAGTGTCTTTTCCACCTACCTGGTCAGATAAAATGTGTGTTTAATGTTGCAGCTCCTCACAAATCTTTCAGAAAGACCCATAAATATTGGAATAAATCTCCTTTAGGATGTTTGGTTACTAACATTCAGGTTCAGACACAATTTTATACTGGGATGCTTTTCAAAAAACGTATCATTTTCCTTAGGAAGCATTTTTTTACTTGAAGCCAATCTGAAGGATTTTGGGACATTTTTGATCTGTTGGCTTTTATAAACTCGTCCACCAGAGGGAGGTGCAGCAAGATCGATGATGCCGAAGCACAAATTAACACGCCCAGAGGAGGACTGAAAACGTTAGAGATAAAACGGATCAGGATTTGTTATTTAAAAAAAGAAATGAATCTGCTCTGTTATTCACCAAAAAAAAAAAGAAAATATTTGCTATCTCAGTTTCTTCTAACTTTTACTTTTGCAGTCAGAGACGGCAACAGGCAGCAATCACCTCACTGAAGATCAGCTTCTGTGCTCCATCTGTTTGGACATGTTCACTGATCCTGTCACCGTGCCATGTAGACACCACTTCTGCAAGTAATGTATCACAAAGTTCTCATAATAATGAGATAGTATTATTATAAGATACTATCTCATAATTATGACATAATAATTTTTTATCTGAGTGACGGGAGTGGACTTCCATAAGAATCAGTGTCCCATCTGCAACGAGAAGTTCAGCGCCCGACCTGAGCTTCACGTCGACAACATCATGGCAGAACGTGCAGCACAGGTCAGAAGATCAGCTGTGGAGAAAGCCTGCAGCAGCTCAGAGCAACAAGTTCTGTGTGACGTCTGCACTGAGAGACAGTTGAATATCAAGGAGATCAAACAGTCAGTGAAGCTTGGCAAAGAGGATGCAGATAAAGTAAAAATAGCCGGCGCCGAGGCCTTCACTGCTCTGATCGAGTCTGTCAAGGCAAGTCTGGCTCAGTTCATCAAAACAATCGAAGGGACTCAGAGAGAAAGAGCGCAAAAGGCAGAAGGCTTCATCAAAGTGCTGGAGGAGGAAATCTCAGAGCTGATGCGAGATAGCTCTAATGTGCAGAAGCTCTCAAACATTAAAGAGCAAGTCACCCCCTACCAAAGTATTACTCCACTCCCACTTCCTGTTTGAAAAATGCAACAAATGTTGTTGCCTAGCAGACCAAAAGGGTGGAGCCGCTAACAAATACACACACACAGGCTCACAACGACATTGCGACATCCTATCGTACCAGCTAACGATCTAGGGTACCTCTTGGCCAATAGCGATGGCAGATTTAAATTCAAATGCAGTGCAGAGTTTTTACTTGACAACGTCACAGCACTGACGTTTTAGGCAGAAATTTTAAATTGTAACTAAAATGCACTAAAGTGCTAAACTATTGACTACACATGTCTGCAGCACGATTACACACATTTATATAGTTTAACAGAAAAAATAAGTTGATTTGGGGGTGACTTGCTCTTTAAAGACCACCTACAGTTCTTTCAAAGTTACAGAGGGCTAAACACAGATGTAGATTATAAAGACTGGTCTCAGGTCAGAGTTCCTTCATCACATAAGATGACTGCAAAACGTTCTGTGGCAACGCTGGTGGAGGCTCTCAGCAAAGACATGAATAACCTGTTCAACATCACTGAGCTGAAGAGGGTCCAGCAGTACGCAGTAGAAGTGAATCTCGATCCTGAAACAGCTAACGACAGTCTCATTCTGTCTGATGACAGGAAACAGGTTCACTATGGAGACATACACCAAATTATACCAGGTAATCCAAAGAGATTAGCTAATGTTGCTGTTCTTGGAAAGCAGGGTTTCTCCTCAGGGAAAGTTTATTATGAGGTTCAAGTTGAAGACAGAGAAAACTGGGAGTTAGGAGTGGTCAGAGAGCCTGTAATCGGAAACAAATGTGTCACACCAACGTCTAAGGATGGCTTTTGGATCTTGAGTTTGAGCAATAGCGGGGCATATAGAGTTTCTGCATCAGGTAACATTTACCTGAGCACAGACCCTCGGAAGGTGGGAGTGTTTGTGGGTTATGAGCAGGGTCTGGTGTCGTTTTACGATGCAGAATCTGCAGGACCAATCCATTCATTTACAAACTGCAAATTTAATGTGAAGGTCTACCCATGCCTCAACCCTGGCTATCAGAGTCAGACGACACCCTCCCCCCAATCATCTGTCCATTTGGTGCAGAGTATGTGATGGATGGATGGATGGATGGATGGATATTAGAGATCACTGAAAAACATTGGGGACAGAAATCTTATTTGAAAATAGACAAGACTAACTCCAGTGTGATTACAGTGATAGCAATGGAAAACAAAATTTCAACAATACTGTTTTTTTTTTATCTTTATTTCATTCAATAAAAAATAACACAACAGACACTAAACAATATTCATGAAAACACAATATATATTTGAATGAAAGGGAGCAGATAGAAGAAAAATCTTATTATTTCTACCCCCTTTTTAAACTTAAATATCAATTTATATTTGTGCAGTCCCTCACCAGTTCTTTCAGTCCCGTAACTGTTCACATTTGTTAATTATTATGTCCACATCAATTGTCCGTTGTCATATCCACTCAACACACGTGATTTAATGTGTAGACTGAACACTTTTAGAGTTCTTGACTCTTTCCATTCTCTGTCCAGGCAATTCCACAACTTCACACCATTCACAGATATACTCATTTCCTTCATTCTTGTTCTAAATTTAGGTTTTTTGAAGATTTCAAATCCCTTCAACGAATAAATGCTATCTCTCTTTTCAAATATATGCTGAATATTCTTTGGCAATGTACCTTTATTTGCTTTATACATTATATGCAATATTCTCCAGTTGACCAAATCATGAAATTTAATTACTTTATATTTTATAAATAATGGATTAGATGGAGCTGTACTATGAGTGTTGTCTATAATTCTCATTGCTTTTTTCTGCAAAACAAACAAAGGTTGTGTATACGTTCTATATGCAGTTCCCCAGATTTCTACACAGTAATTTAAGTATGGCAGAATCAGTGCATTGTATAGTAATAACAATCCTTCACTATTTAGTAGAAACTTTACGCTATATAATACTGCAATGGCTTTGGCCACTTTACCTTTTATATAGCCTATGTGTGATTTCCAGCTTAGAGCTTCATCAATCATTACTCCCAAAAATTTGATTTCTTTTACCCTTTGAATTTCCATGTTATCTATTTTTAATATTACGTCTATATTTTCTTTGTCATTAAATAGAATGAAATTAGTTTTTTTAAGATTAAGTGTTAATTTATTTATATCAAACCAGTTTTTAACTTTTATCAGTTCAATATTTATCACATGAGTTACTTCATTTATATCAGACCCTGAATAAAACAGTGTTGTATCATCTGCAAACAAAACAGAACCTAGTTTGTCAGACACATTTACCAAATCATTGATATACAGGTTGAACAATTTTGGTCCAAGGACCGACCCTTGTGGCACTCCATAAGCAATATTTCGTAGCTCTGATGTAATGCCATTTATCTGAACATATTGCTTTCTGTTATCTAAATAACTTCTGACCCATTGATGAGCAACCCCTCGTATTTCATACTGATATAATTTTTGCAGTAACCTTGAATGATCGATAACGTCAAAAGCTTTCTTTAAGTCAATAAAAACACTAATAAAGTATTCTCTATTGTCTATTGCTTCAGATATTTTCTCTGTTAAATCCATTATTGCCATTGTTGTTGAATGTTGGGTCCTGAATCCATACTGTTCATTATGTAAGATCATATTTTTTTCAATAAATTTATCCAACCGTGATGCAAAGACTTTTTCTAATTTAATTTAATTCTAGTTTAATTGAATAAAATAATTATGAGCTAAAGAAAATTAGCTATGTACATTTGAGACAAAAAATAGAATTAAAAATGTGAAAATAAAATGAATAAAAGTTATTTTAAAATACTTGATCTTTTGATTGAAGACACAAAAATGTCTATTTTGATGGTTTTTGAGGCTTAGTCCACACGTAGCCGGGGTTTTTTGAAAACGAATATCCGCCCCTCCAAAAACTTGCATCCACACCACCTCGTTTAAAAAAAAACTCTGTCCACACATACCCGGATAAATACGTTGTTAAGGACATGCCAGACCTGTAGGCGGCAGTACTTCCCCCGTTCTTTACCTCGTCCTTCGTCTGTGGTCTTCCGCAAGGAGCAGTAATTCCGCTTGCAAAAACAAACAAGCAGAAAGCGCTTGGACAATTGATGGATCGAGTAGTGACAGAGCGCAGCTCTGAGGGCTTCCATGATGCCGGCTAGTGTAAACACAGGTCGCACACGCGATGTCTGCATTTTTTGTCGCGGAAAGTGACGTTGCGGACCTTAAAACTCCGGTTTTGTCTGTCCACACGCAGACACCCAAAACGGAGAAAACGCAGATCTTCACTTTGGCCGGAGTTTTTAAAAAGATCCGTTTTCGTGTGAAAAAACTCCGTTTTCGTGTGGATGACAGGCCAAAACGTAGAAAAATATCTACGTTTTGGCAGATCCCCGGCTACGTGTGGACAGGGCCTAAATCTAATTTAAATGTTCATTTAACTCTGCAGAAACTCACATGTATGCAAAAGTTCATAGAATGACAAAAACTAATTACTTTGCCATAAAATAAACTTCCTCCCCAAACCCCATACTGAAGTAAGCTTGTGGACCAACATCTGAGACTGTCTTCATGATCCCACTCAAGGACTTTTGACCTTGACAGGAATGTGTCGGTGGTGGAGGTGTGTGGCATTACCAATCATAAGTGGACCAAAGTTCAACTTCAGGCTGTTGTGTGTTGTCTGACCTTTACACAGCTGTTTGGCATGAAGGCACAGAATTGAGGTGAAGAGTCAAATGATGGATGCAGGTGTGAGCAAGTGTTACAGATGAAGGATTTGGAGCTTGTTCTGCTGAAAAAGCAGAGTTGTGTTACACGTCACCACCGTTCCTGGTCTGCTGTGAGAAAAAGGCTGTGGCCTGAAGAGATGTGTGAGGCTGCACGTATGCTGCTCACAGGGCGGGAAGTGTGTGTGTGTGTGTGTGTGTGTGTGTGTGTGTGTGTGTGTGTGTGTGTGTGTGTGTGTGTGTGTGTGTCACCTCACCACCAGTCAAACAACTTTTCCACAAATCAGTTGTCTTCAGCTTGACCACATTTACTGTTGGATTTATAAATCTTTTATGCAAGCATACAGTTATAATGTACAAAATGCTTTTATGGTGATCATGATGTCACTAATTCTGGTTTTCATAGAAAATATTTTTCCTTGGAAGAGCAATCACCATAGAAATGTGTTTTTTATGATTATGTTTAACTGTTTTTTGTTGTTTGTATTGATTTTGTTAGTCTGTGTATTTCATATTTTATTTTAACATTTTTTATGGACTTTTAAATTTTAATGTATAATAAAAATATTTGTATAAAAATATGTAAATATTTGTCATCTTTATGAAATAATGCAAGTGTAATGAAACTGTTTTCAAGTAGCCCATTTATTTTTCACACTCTTCACTCCATACTTTGTTCATTTCAACCAGTAATCCTGTTTATTTGAGATAGATAGATAGATAGATAGATAGATAGATAGATAGATAGATAGATAGATAGATAGATAGATAGATAGATAGATAGATAGATAGATAGATAGATAGATAGATAGATAGATAGATAGACAGACATCCTGTTTATTTGAGACAGACAGACAGACAGACAGACAGACAGATAGATAGATAGATAGATAGATAGATAGATAGATAGATAGATAGATAGATAGATAGATAGATAGATAGATAGATAGATAGATAGATAGATAGATAGACATCCTGTTTATTTGAGACAGACAGACAGACAGACAGACAGACAGATAGATAGATAGATAGATAGATAGATAGATAGATAGATAGATAGATAGATAGCTGATAGATAGATAGATAGATAGATAGATCGATAGATCGTATGTCTATTGATGGTGAAGTTAGTGGGCGAGCGCCATCTGGCGGCGAACGCCAGCACTGAGCTGCAACGCCTGCAGCCTCCACCTGTTGAGGAGACCCTGCAGCTGCTCCAGCACTAAAAGCATCAGTCCCTCTAATAATTCCAGACTTTGACGTATAAATCAGCTGTCAGTGATCTTCCATTAAAGATAGCTCATTAGGAAAAATGTGTGACGTCATTTGAGATTCTCGTCCAATCACAGGAGAGCGCTCGCGTTCTGCGATTCAAACCGCCGGTCTCGAGCTGTTTCACTTGCCTGCAGCCGGCTCCCAACTGGTAGGATCCTATAAAACTGATGTTTTAAGTTCTAATAGGAGCACAGTTGAGCCGCGATAAACCGAAACGTAGGTTCTAGATGGTTATCCACGGCAGTAACGGTCCGATCGGGGCTTCCAGTAACTGCGCTCCTCAGGTGTTCGGCTAACTGTAGCAAACGTTAGCGTAACTGTTCTTTTGAGCAGTTTGGGTCAATAACGGATCAAGTCCAGCTACTGTTTCAGGTTTGGAGATTTTTGGGTCCTGCAGGTATTCTGCAGGTGTTGTCAGTGATGAACTTACAGGCAGTTCAGTCTGAGGTCAAATCTAAAATGCAGTTTTAGCACAGGGTTGAGTTTTTCTAGAAATAATTCTTGCATCTGAGATTCAGAAGATTAAACCGACCAAAACATGTTCAACAGGAAATCTTTCAATAATTCCAAATTATAATGTTAAAATCAGAGGATCATGCTTAGATTAGCATGTTTAGTAGAAATCTGAGTTAAAAACATTCACAAAAAATTATTTTAAACTGTCTGGTGTTAAGTCTGTGCTATAGGTGTTTTATTTTAGAGCATTAGTGTATTCGTTTGAACTAAAGTCCCTTAAAGAGCTGGAATCGTTCAGATCAAACTCCTTTTTTAGGTATTTAAAAGTAATATGTTGGAATAATTTTTCTGCACAACCGCTTAGACATAATGAGTTATAATAAACCCTTAAAATGTATTAGTAATTTTATTTTATTTTTACATCTTTGCCTGTCAGGTTGTCCTCGTAGTGGGTGAAAGGTCATCTGAGCAGCAGAAATGAGTCGCAGGAGTCACAGATCCAGGTAGACACCACTCATAATACATCTGCCCCTCTCACCTGTCTCTCACCCACTTACATGCTCACTCATTCATTTGGAGGCAGTCATTCTGTAGTGGTGTTTAAACCTTACCTGTATTTTATATTCACCATCTAGGGTCATAGAAACTCAATGAGCCTTTGTCTCATTATGACCTTGGAGAGGACATTAGCTCATCTCTGCAATTGGTTTCTAGGATGATGTCTTCAGAGGCAAATGACACACAGATGGGTCCATTTTGGACCCTAACTTTTGTTTTGATCAGTTTTTTTTTTTACAGCTCAAAGACTGGCTCCGGATATCGAGCGAGATTCTCCAGAGTTTCCCTAGAAAAGCATGACTGGACACCAGAGGAGGTAATCCTGGGTCATGATGATGATAATTAAAATGATGTTGATAGTGGTGGGGATGATGATGATAATGATCTTCATCCTCAGGATGGGAAGCTTCATCACCTGATTAAGGAGTATGGCACCAGCAGCTGGCCTGTGGTCGCGCACCATTTCAGAGTCAGTGTTTTCACATCCCCTCTGCTCAGATTACTCGAAAAACAACAAAACAAGCAAGAGGGTCTCTCTCTCTCTCTCTCTCTCTCTCTCTCTCTCTCTCTCTCTCTCTCTCTCTCTCTCTCTCTCTCTCTCTCTCTCTCTCTCTCTCTCTCTCTCTCTCTCTCTCTCTCTCTCTCTCTCTCTCTCTCTCTCTCTCTCTCTCTCTCTCTCTCTCTCTCTCTCTCTCTCTCTCTCTCTCTCTCTCTCTCTCTCAGGGACAAAGGTCACAGCTGCACTGTCAGCGCCGCTGGCAGCAGATAAAGAATCCCCAGCTGATCAAAGGTCCCTGGACTCAGAAGGAAGACCACAAAGTAAGGACTCACCTGCCGTCCAGTACTCCATTCTCACCTGTGGCACTCACATGATATCATTTCCTGTCCAGCTCACAGATCTGGTCAAAAAGTATGGCTTAAAGCGCTGGTCGCTCATTGCTAAGCAGCTCTTCACCCGAAATGGGAAGCAGTGCCGCGAACGATGGCACAACCACCTGGACCCGACGGTGAAGAAGAGCAGCTGGACTGTGGAGGAGGACCAGATCTTGTGCCAGGCCCACCGGCTGCTGGGCAACCGTTGGGCTGACATTTCCAAGCTGCTGCCTGGCAGGTGCATCATCCTGCCTGCAGGCTATAACAGGTGTGTTGAAGTGACTCACCTGCTACATATCTTTTCTCAGGACAGATAACTCCATTAAAAACCACTGGAACTCTACCTTGAAGAGGAAAGTGGAAAAGGAGGGATACCTGCACATTCTGTGCCTTCACAGCTCCTCCAGCTCCACGTCCAGACCTCCATCTCAAACCTGTGGCCCCGCGATAACAACTACCATCCCTTCCAAGGTCCCCCCCCAACCCACCCGCACTAACTTCCAGCCAGCAGTTTGATCTGATGTAACAATAATGTGTCTTCCAGCAGGCGGACAGTCTGTCCACATTGAAGGATGAGTCCAGCTTCTTCATCGATCAGAGTGTGGACAGACCTCACAGAGGCTCCACCTACCTGCACTCTAACCACGCCTCCTCCTCTTCTGGGAGTATGTGCAGGCTTGTAACATCTTCAGAGCTCACGGAGATGGTAACAGGCTTTTACTTGACCTACCTGCCCATGACTTGGGCTTTTATAATTATGAAAGTAAGCCATGTGTGGTAAAATAAGCCCTCAGTTATGTCTGTCAGGCTGCCATTCTTCCCGCTGTGTCATTTTATAGTCTCATCATCAGAACCCAGCGGCTTCAGTGTTTGTCTTCTAAAATGGTTCCGATCCATCTCGCCCACAGGACCTGGAGGAGTGGAACTGTGACTCAAGGGAAGTAACCTCACATCTTAAACCTTCCCTGGTGACCGAGTCTGACTACTCACTTAGAGACGACTCTAACCTCTCCTTCGTACACCTCAGCAGAACCTTTGTAAGACTACACAGAACACAGATGCAGTGTAATGCTGAAACAAACCTTAGATCTAAATTAATACAACTGATCAGTGGACCAGCAGCAATGGGACTGGACGTCTGGTCCTCATGGACCACAGCTTTATGTTTATGTCTAAGTGAGAAGGATCAGTCCTGATCTTAGACCTGTAGGTGTTCTGATTTTCACTCAAGGACCGGTTGGAGATCTCTGGATCATGCCACCCTGGTCTTTGACCCACAGTCTATAGAAACCCTGGAAACAAGCCTGTATGGTTACTGGGGTGGTTCTGGTCTAGATGTTGTCCAGGAGCAGGTGAAGTGAAGCCTCTGTTATCTTCAGGTTGCAGGTATGAAGGTGAAAAGTGAAAAAGGAGGTTCCTTTCTGGAGTCTTCCTCCTGGACAAGAACTGGCACCATAGAACAAGAACCACTGTCTCCTTCAGAGGTGAAGACCACCACAGACTGGTCCACACATCTCCCCAATTCCAACAGCTGATTGTTGCTGTCCTCATCTGTCTTTGTCCTCACCTTTCCTCACCTCTCCATTTTCACCTGTCCTTACTTCACTGTCCTCACTTCTCTCTTTCATTCCCTGTCCCTTCCTGTCCTAGATGATGAGTCAGTGTGGTCCAGACCAGTTGACATTCCAGTGTCCAATCCTCACCTCCACCCCCTTGTCCTTGTTGAAACATCCCTCCATCAGGCAACAGGAAGGCTGCTGTGACCACTGCAGCTTGAGCAGTAGGTGTGTCAGCTTTCTGTTTGACCCTTGACCTCTGTTAACCTTGAGCTTGACCTGAGCTGTCTGTGCCCAGGACACCTGTAGAGACCCGAGAGAAGATTCAAGCTTTGCTGATGTCAGCTCCTTCGACTCCGACACCGATGAAGATCAGGAACCATCAGAACCAGGTGAGTCTGGAGCCGGTTCAACCACACTGAGCATGTGCAGACAGTGGCACTGTCAGATGAGTCTAGCTTGTATTTAGTCACCCAGCAGAACATTATCCACTGTGTCACACTCCGTCCCCTTCCTCCCAGAAAGAACTGCCTTCAGACTTCAGACTGTGTTGGTTCTCTTTCTGACCATGCCGGAACATGAAACTGACTGTACAGGTGCTCCTGATTTCTGATCTGCAGGCGCATGGCGAGTGTCTGCTGAGCTCCATCCTGCAGAATCAGAACCAGTCCAGCTCAGTGCAGCATCAGCTGGGCCATAAGGATTCTGGGTCCCAATCCAAAGTCCCTACAGGGTCTGGTTCCGATCCGTGCTGTGAAGAGCTTGGTTGTTTTCCAATAGATGAACAGGTGGAAGTGTGGTGGACTCAGCAACCTGAACCTCACCTGGACTCGCCTGACTTTTCGACTTTCAAGATAAATCCTTTTGAGGTCAGAATCAGAACACTTTTAGAAACTTGCTGAAATTTGAATTGAGAGTCAGACCTTCTTGTGTTTGGTCCGGGTTAGAATCTTGTTCCTCCCAAAGTTTTTGTCTCCAGGCGAGTGGAGAGCTGCAGGTGGTGTTTGGGAAGACCCAAGACCAGGTGAGTCTGACAGAACAAGCCAGACTCTACTTTGAGCCGTGATCCATCTCCAGAACTTGACCCTGATCCTGCAAGTGGTGAGTCTTAAAGCTGGAGTTGGTAGTTTAATAATGTTAAAGTGGCACTTCACTGAAAAACCATGCCTGCCCAAGTCTGGCAGATCTAAGTCACTCTGTCACTTTAAAATTCATGGACTCACCCATCTTGACTCGCAACGGGGAAGGCTGTTGTTGGTTTAGCGTCCAGGAAACAGCAGCAAACGTCTCGAATCGAAGAAGCTAACTACTAGCATTAGCAACTCCAGGCCTGTTGCAAGCTTTTCAAAAGTGTGGGGGATGTTGTCTGTGCCTAAAATAATTTCATGTTATTCATCTTAGTTTAATTTCTATAATAGTGGGCAGGTGTGAATTTTAGACGTGTCACGCATGTCTCCGTTTTAAACATGTTTAAACTGTTCAGAATACAAATCCAGACTCTGTCTCGTTAGATTGGTGTAACTAAAGTTTGTACTCAATGAAACTTTAAAATTAAACCATGTTGAAAAGAAAAGGATCCGATTAAATCGTTAAATTGTCATGACGCATCCAGTCTGTCTGAGGCAGAATAGCCTCTTCAGCTCAGAAAGCACCTGTAGAGACATTTGATTACACACAAAGGTTATGTGGAGCTGAAGCGGTCAGGCCACGGCAGGTGGAATGTTCCTAGCCTACATCATGAGGTGAAATTGTTTAATTGTAACATTAATATGGTTGGTTAGACCAGTGTTTGAAGTGGAAAACACACACACACACACACACACACACACACACACACACACACACACACACACACACACACACACACAAATGCTCACACACCAATTAAAATAATGCTGATAGCATGGACTAGAAGACAGGTGATGGTTTACGTATTTAAATGATGATCAGGCTGCTGTAAAATGTAATCTCCATCCACATCCAGACAGAATTATCCTCTACTGTATTCTTTCTCTGTTTGCTCTGCTCTTGTCTGGGCTGACGTAGCTGACGGTGCGCGCGCCGCGCCTAGCGGCTGTGATGCACATTTTACACATTTGGAGAGATGGGCTGGATGCTTTGCTTTTACTGGAAGATGGATTTTTTTTTTATGTCAGAGATTTTGCCCCATGAATAACCGTAAAAACTACCGGTGTGCATGTGCCCTTATGAAAGAGTCCTACGTTGAGAGGTTAAATATTAGAAGTGCAGTTAATGCATTCTGGTGCCTATAAATGAAAAATGAATGGAAATTAAATTGTGAGTTTTTACTTCATATTTTAGAAATAAAAATGATGGGGAAAAAATTTTATGACGTCTTTTTAAACAAAATTTTCTAGCGCGACCTGCCTGCTTCAAAATGACCGTGACCCACCCAAAAATGAAAACCTGGCGCCGCGCCTGTTATAAACCTCTGCAAATTGTTCTTCTTCACTTTATCAAACTGAGTTTGTACAGCTAATGTCAAGATGTAAAACTATGAATTCAGTCGAGCTCTTCCCTCCCTCCCTCTCCTGTTTCTCCTTGAAACCCGACATCGGCTGTCGGGTTTCAAGGAGAAACAGAAGAAGGAGGGGAAGAAGGAGATGAGGCAAACAGAGTGAGTGCGAGAAACCAGACTGGTGTGGAGGTGAGCAAAACGGCTGGAAAAGTGTGGGTGTTGAAACCCCTACATCCCCCACGGGTGCGACGCCCATGAGCAACTCCACCACACTGAGGAACTCCTCCAGGCTTGTGTTATTTTGTGAAGATAAAACATCAGAATTAACGATAGAGTCACGTTGCTGTTAGCCAATCAGAGGTGAGATGTCAAAAAATCAGGAAATGAGTCGTCTGAAGCTCAACTCTGACCTGGCTCACTTCTAGTTCTTGAAGCAGGTTCACCAGAGCTTGTTTTCTCCCCCGAGTATGACTTACAAGGCATTCATACTAGATAATACTGCAACTGTATGAAACAAATATGAGTTAAGTACCACTTTAAAGTAATTTATAAATGTTTACATTTCACTATCTGATCTGTTCTAAATATATTTCCCTGAAGTCCTTCCCCTGGTCTCTATCGCCTATTGTCACTGATTCTAATGACTAATTTATATTGCCTTGACTAACTAGAGTTGCTTATTCACAAGAAGGAGCTGTCAAGCAATGATAGTGCGTCCCAGTTCCCAGCATGCACAGCGGGGTGATGCTCTGACGCTTCAGTTAGCTTAGCACCCAAACCTAGCTTGAATGCTAACTCGACATGCATTGAATTAATGTCAGTCTGTTCTGTACACTTCAAGCTAACTGTAGAAAAGGAGGGATAGGGACAAAAAGGGATCTATCTTTTGTGTATTGGGGGTGGGACAGGAGCTATAGCCTTTCACAATTTCAAATCTCCCCTTGATGACATCACACTACAGTCCCCAGCTTTAACAGACATGATTAACAGTTTGGGGTCTTTCTTGAGTCTATAGAAAAATAAACCTAAATGAACTTTGCAGGTGTGATTTTAGCTTGAGCTGACACAGTGACTGGAGTTTTAAGCCTAACACCCTCATGTAGCTATTTGTGTTGCCCCCGTGGGATGGGCACACCAATGGCCGTGTTCCAGACGAGCCAGTTCTGCGCAGCTTCGATCACCAGTGATCAGCGCGCAGTGCATGCCAGTCAGATTCGTGTCCGACTTGACGCCGACTTGCTCTGACGTCGCATCTACGTAGGCAACGATAACCTCGTGAGATCAAGGCTGCTACAGATTTTGGAGCATGGCACTGCAGTTGCTCTCCACCAGCTGCAAAACCTAGGGCATGACGGGAAACGCCTGGCTCTCACCTGATCTAAGATCTGATTGGTTCACATTCTGGTCCAAACATCTGGTGGTAGAACATGAAATGTTAGTTGGTCACATGTATTCTGTAAATCATGTAACGTTGATGATGACAACTACATAAGGCCATAAAGAGAAATGTGATTTCCTAAAAGCACACTAATCTACAGCTGATAACCTTTATTATTATTAGTCATATGTTCATTTGCACATGTCTATAATAGATGATATCCACAAGCAGTGAGAATGTGTTTCAGTTACTAACAGGCACCAGAATTTTACGCTATTATGAACGCTAACGCGATATCTTCAGCCATCGTCACCCGCAAGCTACATGTAGGGAAATCTGTCCGACTTAAACGGCGGCTTTTAGCCACTCCCCCTGCTGCGTCCGTCTGCTCTCGTCTCTTTTCCAGGCAAGGCGCTGCTCATCTCGAACAAGATCAATGTCATCAGCTACAGAGTAGTGCCTACAAATTTATGCACCTGTCTAATTTTGTTTAAACAATCATTGCACAATTTCTGTAAAACTTAGAAACTTGGTTTCACTTGTTGTTTCATATCTCCTTCTCCTATATGATATGTAAAATTGAACATTTTTATTGTAATAACCAACAATTCATGCAGGAAAGTCATGAAGATTAACAAGACTGCCCAAACTGTAGCTAAAACCGAAATGAGTCCTCAGGTGGACACCCAACAAGACCTGTTTCCTCACTCATCTTTGGGAAGATGAGCAGATTTGTCGGCTCCTAAAACCACTGAAGAGTTCAAACAGAACATAAACGCCTCAGGGAGATGGGGATAGAAAACACAACCGTCTGTGTTTGCTACAGGTAGCCCTGCCGTCAGGCAACCGGACCAATCAGAACGGAATGGTCTCACCTGGTTTGTAGCACATTGGCAATTTGAGTGAAAAGAAGCCCAAGCATCAGAAGAAACTAGAAAGGGATTTAAACTGGAAGAACCAAACTAAACCTGGGTTTGGGAAAAATACTTTTGACTCCAAAATAGTTTGATTCTGTTTTCTACTAAATAAAATCAGGATTTTTACAACTAAAGCAATATTTTTGGTTCTAAAGGGATATGGTACCATGTCCACAACCTACAGGTACATGCACACTGACAGCCTTACAGGTGTTAAGTGGGCGGGGTCAGGTGTTTTATTTCTCAGACCCTCAGTATAACAAGGATATACCCAATAACCCGCATCTGCCCTGGTGACCCCATAACCTTTAAGCCAATGATTTAAGATGTGTAGATAAGAACAGAGCTTTAGTTCAGTAGTGTAACCATAGTAACATCGGATGGAACCTTTCAAAATAAGAGCTGATTGACCTTTATGTGATTCTTATTTAACAGATTCAAGCCTCCTCCTGCTGAGCCAGCTGGTCTGGAATGGGTTTGACCTGTGACCCTGACAGTCACTCTGTTTGATTGATTTCTTTACCAATTGTTTCTGTGAAATAATTTTAATCAGCACTTTTTTGGTTTTACCTAACTTTGTGGGCTTTTATCTGATTTTACCGTCAGATTTTTACCTGATCTCGTTAGATTTCACCTGATTTTAATGTCATGGTTTGTCAGATTTTTATCTGATTTGATTGTAAAATTTTTACCAGTTTTTATTCAGAGGGTTTTGTTTACTTTTTTTTAATGTTGTTGCTTGATTTACTGAACCTCCTAGTTTCCTGTTCAGGTGAACCCATTTTTCTTGTCATGCCACAATTGATTTCTTTCTTTATGGAACACAACGACACTTTACATGAAACTTTTGCACACAGTCGACTTGGTTTTAAACCAGAGCATTTTATCTTTACTTGAATGTTTAAAAGAAAATAAGCTGCTTTTATTTTGTCTGTTATTTAACCTGCAGAACACGTGACCAGCTTTAGGCCACTGCAGCAGGAATTTGCACCTAATGGAGCTTGTTTTTATTTGTCTTCATTGTATTTTATTGTAATAAATAAATTACTGAGTCCAATAGAACAGAGTTCTGTTGTGTTTTTCTAGTTTATTAGAACCCAGGTTCTGTTTAAGATTTCCTTTGGCTCTAAAAAGACCTAACATTTAGTCCCAAACAGGAGATGGACTCTGAGATTCCTGAAGACTCTCCACCTCTAGTGGTCATCTTGAAACTGTTCAGCTTGGACATGAGCTCCTGGACCTAAGGAGTGCACCTGAATCTGGTCTAACAAAGATGGAAGGGGATGTTATTTGTCAATGCTGGATCAGAATTTCTGTTCTCAAACTGGTGCTTTTGCACCCTCTAGTGGTCATCTTGAAACTGGGGGCTGTATTGATGGGATGTCCTGGGGGAACTGATTTACTTGTGCAGATATCACCTCATGCTGGCAGTACGCTGACCCTGGTCAGACTCAAAACTACTTAAAGGCTGTAAAACAAAAGGTGAGGAAGGTAAAAATGTCTGTAGCCTCTTACACAACCCATACATAATGGGATGTTATTTAGACACAACTTCCAAACTTTTTTCCTACTTAACAAAACTAAAAGCAAAAATGAACAAGATGAGGTTTATTATGAACAAGTAAAAGCAACAATATACAGTAAATATGAGCAGAGAGAGCAGTAGCGTAATATACTAAAATGCTAAAGTTTATACTTGAGTTAATTCTCACCAACACCTAATTATTTTATGTTTTTACATTTGGTCAAACTAAACCTGGGGCTATTTACTGAGAGAAACAGCACACAGTTATATAATGTGTTAAATTCAAGAGTGATGGAACATAAATAACTAAAGATGGGAACCAAACACACAAGTTGAAGCTACTAGGTGCCCCCTAGTGGCAGGCTGCAGAAGCCAATAAAGGGTGTCACATTACACATCCTAATGTGCAGATTTAAATCCAACATCTCAGTTCATTACTGAGTTATGGAAGAAAAGCCATCCTTAAATTTTTATACATTTCAATACACTAATTTATACATTTTGAACCATCACCAAGCATCACTTGATATTTTGAGCCTAGGCCCACCCACCCCTATTCTGTGTCCATCTTGTTTTTTTGGGGTGGGGGCTTCTGTGATTTTTCAGGAGACGCTGAAACGAGTCCTGTTGTGAAGAGTTTGTGCATCATTTAGATCAGAACAAATCTATTTCTCCAAACTTTAAAAAGCTATCCACAACAGGTTACATGCTAAATGCTAATGATCTTTCCTCAATCCCATTTTAAGTAATGTGAACTTTCACTTTGATTCTCTCAGTGTTTCATTTAATTTTCTGGGCTCTAACTGGACAGATGATCAGAGGAGCAAAGTTTTGACCCTTAAAATCATAACCAGGATTGAGATATGGGTAGACATCCTCATCAAATTTACAGTCAGTAATTGAATAGATCAGTTGAGCGTTATCTACATCATAAAAAGACACCAGTTTCTCCTCATAACTCACATACACCCCCACCTTTTCAGGTGATGTGGTTACATCAATGGTGTTTTTAGAATCTGCAGCTTCATATTTGTTTTTCTCAGTCAAACGCAGAGTCCAGAAGCCATTAGATGTGTTATATTCGTAATAGTATTTTCTGGATGCAAGTTCCTTGACCACTCCTAGCACCCAGTTGTTTTTTCCTTCAGCAAGAACCTCAAAGTAAAACTTTCCAGAAGAGAATTTCTGCTTTCCAAGAACACCATTATAACATCTCCTTGGACCGTCTTTGAACTTCTGTGTGTGTCCACTTTTAACTCGTTTCCCATCTTCAGACAGGGTGACACTTTGACTTGCCGTTTCCGGATCAAGAGTCACATCCACAGCGTACTGCTGGACCCGCTTTGCTTCAACAGTGATGAACATCTTCTTTATCTCTTTATTTAACGCCACTCCCAACTGAGTCTCTGCTGCGTTGATATTCCCCACAAGCGACGAGCAAATCCTGATGTCGGACCAGTCTTTGGTGGGCACGGCGAGGATCAGAGATGAGCTGTTTTGAAGTAACTGATTGTGGTCTTTGGTGTGAAAGAGCTGCTTCATTTCAGAGCTCCTCTTCATTAATTTATTGATCTCTTCTTTAAGCTCTTTAATAAAACCTTCAGCCTGCTTCTCAGCAGTTTTCTGGCTCTCTTCGATTATTTCAATAAGCTGAACCAGAGCAGACTCAGCAGATTGAATCAGCGAGTCAAAGACCCGGATGCTGTTGGCTTTCTCTCTGTCTGTATCAACTTTGCTGAGCTTCACTGACTGGTTAACCTGCTCGATCTTTGTTTGTCTCTCCAGGATCAACTGCTGAGTGTAAGCTTCTGTCTCTTCCAGGTCTTTTTTCTTTCTTTCATACTCGTCCATAAGAGGGACAACGTTATGTCGTCTGTGATCCATTTCACAAAACTTGCAGACACACACCTGATCTGTCTTGCAGAACTTGTCCAGGGGTCTCCCATGCTTCTCACATGTTTCCAGTTTCTCCACAGGGTTGATCAGCTTGTGCTCAAGATCATCACTGATCTGGTGAAGCTCCAGGTGGGCCTCACAGTAGGACAACAGACACTGCTGGCAGGACTTCACAGCTTTCCGTTTGTTTTCAGAACAGACGTCACACAGAACTTCTTCTGACGTGGCTCCTTGTTGCTCTGAAGTGTTTTTACCCTGAACAGCATTTCTGAAGCTAGCTAGAAGTTCAGATAGAAAAGTATTGACTCCAAGCTCTGGTCTGGGATTAAAAACCTTTTGACACAAGGGACACTGACTCTTGTCATTGTTATCCCAGTGTTAGGTGATACATTCCTTGCAGAAATTGTGTCCACATGGTACGGTGACAGGATCAGTGAACACGCCGAGGCAGATGGAGCACAGAAAGTGGTCATCAGTAAGGAGAGAACTGGCTGTTGCCATTTCTAAGAAGAAAAAAAAAGAAAACAGACTTGGATTGAAACCAGTTAAATCTGATAACAAAGGCTAAATATTAAGCCCACCTGTACTGAGGCATGACTCAAGGCAACCCACAACTGTTCAATAGTTAATTTCTAGAAGCATCAAATAACTCAATAGCACCCCCTGCTGTTTAATGAGTCAGACATGAAATTGTGTCAACAGTTTTGTGACCAAACGATATTCAAATCTAGAACAAAAAATACCTGCTGCAGCAGTTTTACAACAGCTTTTAACAAACATGAAAAATGACCTGCACTTGTATAGCGCCTTTCAGAGTCAGAGGACCAAAGTGCTTTACACTACAGTGTATCATTCATCCATTCACACACACACACACACACACACACACACACACACACACACACACACACACACACACACACACACACACACACACACACACACACACACACACGTGGTGGTGATGAGATACAATGTAGCCACAGCTGCCCTGGGGCGCACTGACAGAGGCGAGGCTGCCGAGCACTGGCGCCATTCTGTGGTTGCGATTCTGAAACAATGGTTTTGGCACATTAAAGCTCAATTTGGTGCCAATTAATCTGACCAAATGTTACAGATATAAATATCGTTTAAAAGAAATTCCGTAAAACTGAATAATAACTAGTATTTTATTTATTTAGCAGTTTGTAAATAAATATATAAAAAATAATAAAAGTTATGAAAACTGTTGTCGCAGAAGGAGAAGAGTATATAAGGAGTCAGATCTGCGGCTGGGAAGCAATAAACATAATAGCAGCAGAGTTTACATTTAATAATGTTTTCAGTCTGTCTGACAGCACCAGAAGCTCACTAGCCTAGAGATCTAGACAGACCGTAGAAGCACAGTGGCTCTGCTTCACATTTATAGGATGGGTTGCCAGGCTAGCAGCTCACTGCAGGTCGGCAACATTCCTGCTTTATCAGTTGATTTTTCTGATTAGTGACGGAGTTCACACGAGACTGTTGGTTTATTAGCAAACAGCTTTAGAGATATTTACCATCACACACACAGGAATGACATCTGTAGCTTTTGACATTTTCTGTGTACACTTTGTACATTCTGGTTGTGTGAAAGCGCTACACGAATGAAGCTGAACTTGAACACATCCAACCAATAATAATTATAATCAAATTTCTGAGTTGACTTGCAACAGTTTTTTCCCAGTTCTACATACTTTATCGCCCCTAGTGTTTTCCCCCCTAGATTCAAAGTTCTGTGCACAACATGAAACGTTCCTAGTGCCTTTAAACATGAAAATACTAACACTGAATCTGTTTTGAGAAGGATCAATGAATAAATGAGTCACTTCCTATTCCTAAAGTTTTTCCTGAAGCAGGAGAGAGACCTGATAGTTTTTCAGAAGTTTGACCCACTCAATCTTAACTTTTACCTTCCTCTGCTGAGACTGCGCTTTGATTTGTTCACACATACGTTCAGTTTAAGTAATGATGGGTCCAGCAACACAACAGTGACAGTAGTCTGGCCTGCAAAGATGTTTATGATCCAGCAGGTGTCAGTAGACAAATAGTGACACAGTGTTGACCACAGACATATATCTCGATAGATGCAGCTGGGTACTCTTGGGAGATTGGACCATGTTGACACGGAATCGATACAGCTTGGGTAATGTGCCGAAACGCTTCACGAGGCTTCCGCTACCCATCACTAAGTTTAAGTAATTATTATATGTAAAGCTTGTAATACAAGAAAAAGAAAAAGCGAATTCAAGACTATCTCTTACCTCTGGATGTGGCTGCACAAACAGCAGCATGCAGACGTAGCCCCGGCCAAACACGCCCCTATGTACAAAGCATGCGTGCATGTACGAAGTCGAGAGCTTGCATGCATGTTGCAAGAGATGGAAATGACGGTTCAGGTAAAGACAGATTTATATTTTTACAACTTGTGAAGATTTTGTACTAGAAATTTGAACGTTTAAGACATAGTTTGATAGATAGCGCATTCGTAATTTTTTTCTGAAACACTTTTATATAAAATTAAGCATTATTGGCAGTGGAGGAAGACGTCATGGATGCAAATTTTTTTAATATAATTTTTAATGGGCTACATGCAAGCCTTTTGGCAAAAATAAACGTAACAATAGGCTATTTATTTGACCGTTTATGACTCCTCATCTAATAAGCAGCAAACTCACGACGGCAATGTGGTAGCCCGGAGGTATTCTACAAACACAAGAACATTGCTAATGCCTATGTATTGTTTTCACATTGTTCATGACAGCCTCTAGGTGTAAATGTCATTTTTACTAATTGCTATTTATCTTTGTCTCATTAGTGAGAGGCAGCTGATGTCCTAATGCCATGGAACTGCTCATATACATGGAGAAATTCAGAAAAGCTCTGGACTCATCTCATTGTGTGGACATTTTTTTGGGGGGGAAGGTTTTTGTTAGGCCATTAAAAGCTGTTGCTGGTTGTTTCATTTGTCTGAACTTTTTTTCTAAAGCCAAACTTTTCTGCTTTTGTGTTTACAGTATATTCTTTACAGATTAGTGTATGGTCAATATCAGTTTACTAGTCTTGTGAATTGTATACTTAATGCAAAGTATTTTAGTAATTTCTAAATCAATACATTTTGTGTCAAAGGGCCAGCAATTATTCCTGTTAACAGAATATATGAAATGCATATATACACATATAAATATGCTTAAACATTACACATCAGCAGCTTTTCACTGTAAAGAAGCTATAAAAATTCATAAATAGTAACATAAATATTAACTACTCACTCGTATGAACTTAGACCCACTGTTAGTGCCTGTAATAACAAATAGTTGAAAGTTAAATGTTGCTGTAGGAGGCGTGCTCCCAAAAGTGGAGGCTAGCGGGCTTAAATCTAACAGGGTAACTCGGAAACCATTTTCTCCTTGGATAAATGACAGCATTCAGAACTTGAAAAGACTGTGCAGGAAAACGGAACGCCTATGGAAGTCCACTAAACTCGAGGTCCATAGGCTGTACCTTAAGGACCTTATGCTTTCTCTAAATGAGCTGATAAAAAAATCCAAGTATGAATACTTCCGCAAACTGATTATCCAAAACAAGAAAAAAACCACAAGTTTTATTTGACACTATTAGCTCTATTGTGGCTCCTGCTGCGCCTCTTACACCTGTTTTCAACAAAGCAGATGCAAACAAATTCCTTAATTACTTTGTTGATAAAATTCAAAATATCAAAGACAAACTCCCATCTTTTCAGTCATGTAATGATGATATTGATGAACTTCCTGCGCACGCGTGGTCCTCTTTCTCACCTGTAACACAGGATGATATTTTAGCTTTGGTAACCACAATGAAGCCCTCTTTTTGCCTGGCTGATGTCTTACCTTGTAAACTCCTTTCAAAAGTATTTGATGCCATTGGTCCCTGGGTTACCAGAATGTTTAACCTGTCCCTTTCTTCTGGCGTTTTCCCTAGCTGTTTTAAACATGCTTTTGTGGAACCCCTACTCAAAAAATCTAATCTGGATCCAACAGATCCTAAAAATTTTAGACCGATATCAAAACTCCCTTTCCTGTCCAAAGTCTTAGAGAAAGTGGTATCTGAACAACTGGTTTCCTTCTTACAGGATCGCAATATCTTTGACAGGTTTCAGTCCGGTTTCCGTAAGCACCACTCTACGGAAACTGCGCTGCTTAAAGTGTCCAATGACATCTTGATGTCCGCAGACTCTGGGAAATGCACGGTCCTAGTTTTACTAGACCTTTCGTCCGCATTCGACACGGTTAACCATGAGATCTTGCTGAGTAGGCTCCGCGAGTTGGTTGGGTTGTCAGGTTCTGTCCTGGCGTGGTTTACGTCCTATTTATCAGGGAGAAGCCTAAGTGTCTCAGTCAACCAGATCCTGTCTGACCCAACTGATCTACGGTGTGGAGTACCCCAGGGCTCAGTTTTGGGCCCGGTTTTGTTCTTGTTGTACATCCTTCCTTTAGGAAACCTAATCCAGGAGTTTGCCGATGATGTTTCCTATCATCTCTTTGCTGATGATCTTCAGCTGTATTGTTCTTTCAAGCCTTCTGACGTTAAAAAATTGCATTCTCTATTACCTTGTTTTGAGCGAATCAAACAGTGGCTCGGTGCAAATGCCTTACGGCTGAACTCAGACAAAACTGAAGTACTGGTGATTGCCCCCGATGATGCTGTTCCAGGGATTCACCAGCAGTTAGGTGATCTGAGTTTGTCTGTAAAACCTACCCTTAGAAACCTTGGAGTTTTCTTTGACAAGGGAATGTCTCTTGAACATCACTCAAAGCAGTTAACTAGAAACTGTTTTTACCACTTGAGACAAATTTCTAAACTCAGAACAATGGTGTCTAAAGCTGATCTTGAGTTGATTATTCACGCGTTTACATCATCCCGTTTAGACTACTGTAATAGTTTATTTTCTTGTCTAAAAAAAGAGCTGTCCCGCTTACAACAAGTCCAGAATTGTGCAGCTAGAATTCTGACCCGTGACAACAGAAGGGCCCACATTACCCCCATTTTAAAAGCTCTTCATTGGCTTCCAATCACATTTCGCATAAATTTTAAAATTCTTGTGCTGACTTTCAGAGTGCTGCATGGTCTGGCTCCATTGTATGTTCGAGACATGCTCTGCCCTTACACGCCTTCTCGCAGGCTGAGATCACTGGATCAAAACCTTTTAATGGTCCCACGTACTCAGTTCAGGACACGAGGAGATCGCTCATTCCAGGCCGTCGCTCCTAGGCTCTGGAATGAGCTACCTCTGTCTTTACGCTCAGTCGACTCAGTTGATGTTTTTAAGAGCAATCTTAAAACCCATTTGTTTCTCCAGGCATTTTAAACTTAGTCTCATTCAGATAGGTTTTATTTGACACTATGTATATTGTGGCTGTATTTTACTGTATTTATATGTTGTTGCCTTTTAACTTGTGAAGCACTTTGTGACCTTTTTGTCTGTGAGAGGTGCTATAGAAATAAAGTTACTTACTTACTTACTTACTTACTTAAGGGGTTAATTAAAACGATTTCCACTAACTATTCTGATATTTAATTTTATTGCATTTAAAATAAACACTTGCACATACATTACTCACCTGCTAACTTCAGTAAGCATAGGTATGTTGTGCCTATTGTCCGGCAACTGATTATTGTACGGCAACTGATTATTTGTTGGTGGTATCTGTATTTTATAATCTCACTGGGGATGGCCATAAAGTGTGTATGCAAGAAACAAAAATAATCTCACTGGGGATGGCCAAAAAAATCCATACATTCATAATTAAACCTGGAGTCCTGTCTGTTTATACATTATTACTATTTCTTTATTTATTTTCTTTCAATTGTGTTGTTCGCTTAGCCTGGCAAGCCAGACTAAATAAATGTATTGTTTACAAACTTTGCAAAGCAAGAATTTGGTCTAGTTCACTAGGCTATTGTTCGCTGGGAGGGCCGGCGTTATTGAGCTCGGGGGTAGCTCAACAGGGGGGCGTGTTTTGTCGGGGTGGGGGGGTTGGTGGTGGGGGGGCCAGGGCATGTTTGGCCAGGGCAGGGCCGGGGCTACTTCTGCAGCTAGGTATTATTGGCACAAACGACAGATCCACACCGGAAACACTTGATTTTTTAGCAGGTCTAACTTCACTTTTCTTTGATGCTAAATAGTCCGGCACGCTGACGAGCTAATTTGCGTTTAACCGTTCTTCAAATTTCAGGTAGGACTATCACACTAGCTTTAAGCTAAAGTGTAGACGCGATATTTTCCACGAAAAATGTCGGTAGACACTGCCACATTTAACTAAACACTTATTCACAAACTTTCTACCGCGACAACTTAGCTAGTCAAGCTACACACGTCACTTACGACTACTCCAGTACACTTTGGCCTCTTCTTATTGTGACCAATGAATAAGAGTATTTTCTTGTTCTAAGTATCACTTCCTACAAGAGATTTTCACACTAAAGTAAGCAGAAAAAAACAAACTCACAAAACAAATGTTTTTCTTCTTTGGAATCGTTGAAATGTATGTTTTAAATTTTTTCAGACACAACATAACACATTTGAAACCCAATGTTACAATAAATCATTACAAATGCTTTCTATGAACATTGTCTGATAAATAGTAATCAAACTTGACATTCTTAACAACAGCTGGCAGCATCAAACTCTAAAAGACAAAATCAACAAGGTGCGATTTCATGTCATCTGACATAAATAATACAGCAACAGTTGATAAACGTTCCATGAACTGATCTGGACAATGTGGTTCATCCGGGGACACACCGGCCGCGGAAGCGCCACGAAAATGGGACCGCCTTCATTCGGTGCCCTTGTTAAGCTATTATATAGACCACATGGGCCACCGAAGCGCCGCGAATCGCCTCGCGCCGGCGCTCCAGCCTGCGCCGTGCGGCGATCATTTCGGTGTCGACTCTATTTTTTTCGCGAGCCGGGTGTGAATCGCGTCAATTCTCGCAGGAAGTCACACCCAGACATAAGAGGCAGGCCGGTAAAGTTAACAAAATAAAGCATTTCAAAATAAAATTCTGCAGTAGTCAAATGTGTTCGTAATCAGACACTGCAGAAAAACCACACGAACACGCACACACATACACACACATCGAACTTGTGTGCGTGTGTGACCACGTGAAGGGGGGTGTGGTTTTGGGTGTCTTTTCACCGGAGCAAACAGGACAGAGATGCAGAAAGTCTGAGGCAAGCAGTTAAGATGGATGACTTTAAATGAATTATGGAAGTTGAGAAACACAAGGAGCTGTACGACCCATTTACGTACCCATTTCGGAAGGAACTGCTAGGATACAGCTGCAGAATTGGAGCGGGTTCCAAGAGATTCAACTGGCAGAAACAACTCATACCATAGGTTCTCACACACACACACACACACACACACACACACACACACACACACACACACACACACACACACACACACACACACACACACACACACACACACACGTAGAGCAAAAGAGCTGAGAAAAGGCAGAGAGGAAATGGAGGACACCAAGTGTTTAAAAGAAAAACTACAGCTGAGCCGAGGCGCGCCTCGACTGGGGCGCGTCTGATGTGAACTGAGGAGCGGCGAGCAGCGGCCGAATTTCGTGAGCGATTCGCTTCTCGGCGCTTCGCGACGCTTCCACGGCCGGTGTGTCCCCGGCGTAATAAAGCAGAACTTGCTGGTAAACGTCTAAAAATGTTTACCTACATCACGTTACTACAAAAAGCCAGATTGTCTTTTCCGGAAGTGCTTCTCCTCAAGTATAGACACTAAAATGCTACAAATATATGGTTCATACTGTATACAGATAAAAGGCAAATGAGGTTATTTAGTATGCATGAAAAGTTCCTATTTGCACATCAAAGGAAATGATACAGACAGAGGCCATCTAGTTATCAGTTACAAATGAGATTTTCAGGAGACACACTATAAAGTTGAGTTAAAGTAAAAAGAATAAAACTATCTGATTTTGTTTGTCTTATTATTTAAAACACATGTATGACTTCTTACCAGAATGAGATTTTTGCTGTATTAAAATAAAATTAAAATTCAGCAGTTCCTCTAAAATGTGACCTTGACGGCAGTTTGTCTTTATCTGAGCTACTTTCTCTTTCATTTCTTCTACTTGAAGGCTCTGATTGCGAAATGCTCCTCCCCCCCAGCTGCAGCTGGTGAGGTTTTTCAGGTTTAAAAGTCCCCTTTGCTCAGCGTGCACCCCAGCCAATCAAAACACTTCTATCCAGCACAAAGACACAGTGTACGAATATGAATCACTGCTGTTTCAGCTCTCTTCATGATGAACGAACACATCTCATCAGTTTAGCAAAATATCTCCTGAATATCTCCAAACGCCTGGTAGCCTTCTCATACTTATTCCACATCTGCCCCTCCAGGTTCTTCACAGGACTGGTCAGCTTGTGCCTCATCAGGCCTGGGATTTTTACATGAGGTTCCAGGTGAGTCTTACAGTAGGAGCTCAGACACACCAGGCAGGACTTCAGAGCTTTCCTGTTGCAGACATCACAGAGAACCTTTCCTGTTTGGGCCCCTCGTTGCTCCGAGCTGCTGCTGTTTTCCTGGGCTGACTTCCGGGATGATGCGGGACTTCCCGATGTAATGGCGATGACAAAGAGTTTAGGCCTTTTGCTGAAAAACTCATGACACAGAGGACGCGCTGGCTTGAAGTTACTGTGCCAGAGTTTGTTGATGCAGATCTTGTAGGACATGTTCCCATGCATTATGGAGCACAGATCATCAGAGTGGCGAGAGCTTCCGGTCACCATGTCTGAGAAGACAAGTAAACAAAAATATGTTCACAGATCAGCATATCTTTGATTTTTCTTTAATTCTTCTGGAAAGATGACATCACATCACCTGCAGCAGAGAGGATGAACCAGGAGAAAGTGGCATCGGGGAGCTGGTGGTGCTTTTTTATAACTGCTAAAGAGAACACAGTGTCCCAGAATAACAGGTTGTTATCACAGATAACCAAGTCCATATCCCAACCCTCCAAACAGCCATCTCAAAAAGGATCCTAACTGGAGTGTTGCTCGATACCTTTCGGTTATTTGGAATTAGCATTTAAGTGTAGCGTTTTTATGCACAAAACTGACACCTAGAGATACCAGAAAGCCACAGGCAGTGCTTTGAGTAATCTGACAACTTGTTTCAAAGGAAACTAGACGGACATGTTGTCAGCCGAAGAAAACAAACAGAAAAGGCAGACATTTAATTTCTCTTACCTTCTTCTTTCTCCTCCTGGTCGTTGAAGGCCGTGCTCACTAGCTGAGTTCTGGAGCTCTGCTGCTCCTGCTGTGCAGCTTGAGCTCCGTATGAACTTTTCATCTGTTGCTCTGCAGTTCTCCAGCTCTCAAAGATACTTTTGCTTTCACTGCTTTATTGTAGATCATGTGATTGGTGGGAACTGTCTTCTCTCTGCTCAGCTGCCCCTCGTGGTTTTGACAGATCTCTACAAGTGTGTGGTGAATGACTAAAATCTGACGTTGGAGCTGAATGTGCGCTGTTATTCTGTGACAATATTTAAATAAAAACAATCAGGATGTGAAGATGAAACTGCATGTTGTGTGCTTGCTGGCATCATCATGATAAGATACCTCAACTTTTATGTATTTCAACTTTTATGGGTTTTATTTTGGAGAAAATTAGTGAAATTTGTGATTTTTACTGTTCACCACCAAAATCAGTCATGGGTAGCCCAGGCGAGAAACTCCACACGTTTCCTCATGTCTTCAGCTGTTTGTGTTGAAGCCTAAAGGTCAGCCTGACTGCTGGTGAGTAAATAAAACACAGTTTCACCCTCTTACTGAACTTCAAAGTGTAGAAAACAAAAACACCAATGCACCTGGCTGGAGGCAAATGGATTTATTGGAAAATAACTCATTAGTTGTGTTTTTTTCTTCATAAATTACAGAAATGACATTGAGTATCAATGTAATGGATTTTGAAAGGTTAAAATTCTCTAAATGACTGAAGTTTAGATTTGAGCAGGACTGAAGTTGTTAAACAGATTTATGAAATAAATAAATAAAACATGAATGTATACATTTTTATAGCAACTTTTAAGAGCGGACATTTTTGTCCTCTAAGCTCAGAACTGAGGTCAAGGGGGGACAGGGCCTCCCTGACAGTGAAGCAAGTGTCTTCTCTTCAGGATTTTGAATCAAGCCTTAAAACCTAATTTTATTGGCTAGGTTTCCCCCAACACTGACGCTGGCTTTTATATTTTTATCATTTGTTTCGCACAGTTTTTGATTGATTTCATTCGTCTACTTTTTTCTTTTACTGATTTTTAATCAACATGTTGTTTTAATACTCTGATTTCCATGTCTTGCTCAGCACCTTGGGCCTCGGCTAAGGTATGGAAGGTGCTTTATAAATAAATAAATTGAACTGAATTGAAATGAAGGTCACAAGAGAGTATAGTATTGCAGGTGGGCTGTCTGGGCCTTCCTCCTGGACCTGTAACCTCTGCATCCTGGTTATTCTTTTAGCATATTTTTTCTGATTCTATTTCCTGACCTTGTTTCATTCCTGATTTTAGTCCCTGGTCATTCTCTTGTCATTCATGAATATCCTCACTAAAACTAATCAGGACTGGTTAATTAAGTAAATAAAGAACTTTTTGGTGCTGTAAAATACAAATGTAAAGATTTTCTGAAAACTTCACCTTCACATCTTGACTCGTCTATGTGTGGAATCATAATGAAGTTGAGTCCCAACTCAAATTTTCCACAAATACACAAAACATCCCATTGGGGGGGGGGGGGGGGGGGGGGGGGGGCTTGTCCCCCCCCCCTCAAAAATCACTGTGTGCTTCATGTTTCTACCAAAAAGGTCCAATCCAGAGCCTTCTGCAGGTCTTAGCTGTCCCTTTCAGGCCGGGACAGCAAGAATCTTCCGGAGGGGTCTGGGACGAACCACCTCTCCCACAGATCCAGGTGGACAGCAGGATAATTCCACGGTTTGAACGGGCCGTTCCAGTGCAGCAAGTGAGCCTCTTGTAGGAAACCATCAGAATAGCGGGCGTCTGGACTCCAGCCTGCACACAGAAACCTGCCTAAAAACTCCTCTACTGTCATCCTAACAAACATTTGTTCCCCTCTGCTCGACTTTCCCCACATGTTCCTCACTAGTTTTGTTGGGAAATAATTAGCTCAGTTGTGTCGAATAATTGTTTTCGTTTATTTTCTTGTAAATAATTCTGATTGCTGATGTTTCTGTTCGGATGTCGTATTTGAGGATGATCTTACCCAGGTGTCGGACGTGCCATAGAGGGTCCAGCGTTGTGTATTTGTCATGAAAAACAATAAGCATGGGTGGAGTTGCCACCCCTCCTGCCATGGCGCTGCTGTAAATGTTCTTTCTGTTGGAGAAGGGGAAATGTTTCTGATCACAGGTGCAGCCAGCACAAAAAGAAAAAAAAAACCACAAAATGAAATTATTATTTAATCTCTGTGCAGCGAGGAGGCTTCAACACATGTGTCACTTTTAGATGAACTATTTCTTTCAACATTACAGCCACTTTGTGTGTTGGATTTATTCCAAATATGCCAAAAACATAATTTTCTAACTTTATTATATTTTGAAATCAACACACCCATATTTGTGCTTAAACCCAACCAGGGCTGAAGAGATTCACATTTTAACTAGGGATGCACCGATGGATCGGCATTTGATCCCAATCGGCCGATAGCGCCCCTATCGGTTTTGATCGGAGTTTTCAAAATAGATCAAAGCAGACCGATCAGCCAGACCATTTTAGATTAGGTTACATTTCCTTTATTCCCAGATTATGTAGTTTGTAGCACTCATTATAATATTGTAGAAAATTTCTGGCCAATTCACATGATCGGGATCGGTGATCGGTATTGGTGATCAGCATTCTTTGACATCGGTATCGGTGATCGGCAGCAAAAAACCTGATCGGTGCATCCCTAGTTTTAACTGGTAGGTAGAACACAGTTTTGTCTCGATAAAAAGCACGCCTTTAACTAAAAAAAACAACACAGAAAAGTATTGGAAAGATGCAATAAAAAGTCAATAGTTTACATGAATTTTACATAAGTCTTTTAATTTTGACATTATCACCATAACCTTACGTTATAAACATAACGGCCTCAAATAAACAGTAAACATGCAAATCAAAATGTCTTTGCTCGGCTTCTCCAGGAGTGGAAGTTAGAGGGTTTCGGGAGTTTTTAGGTTGTTTCATTAGTTAATCGGAAACAAAGGAGTTCTCGTTTGCTGTACCAGTAAACTTTTCCTCCAAACAAAGGCCGATCAGAGAGTAACGTAAGATGGTCGTGATTCATTTGTCCAAAATGTCCCAAAGTGAAATTATTACTGGTCTTTTTCTCAACTCAGTGTCCAGCTGGAGACAAGAACTCTAAAATCTTAATTCCCAGATTAAAAAAGACCATGGAGCATCCATTGTGGGACAGAACACAGTGATTTTCAGTATAGATTGAGCTCCTAAACTGCTGTAAAGTAAAATAAAAATAGACGTTTTCTCGTTGACCAACCTGACATTTTCCTCCATCCATTTCACTCAACCGGTTCCGGTTGAGTGAACGCTGGCGCGTCTCGCTGCCGCTGCTCGCTGGCAAACAAACTTTTTGTATTTTTTTTTCTTCTTTTTCACCCTGGTCACATCCCTGTGTCGGTGAAAACTCATTTTCACCTACCTGCTCAGCTTGCGTTCTGGTTGCACATCACCACCTCCCTGCTCCACTCCATAATGTGGTCCAGCAGGATTTCTGTGTGCCTCGCACTGGCCTGGATCATCCTGTCGCTCATTCTTCTGTCCGTGGATGGCCTTCTCCAGTACTCGGCGGCGGAGCTCTTCAACCTCCGCTTTCGCTACTCCGGATCTCCACCACCAGCTCTGTGCCTCTTCCCCGACATCACCTTCCAGCCTCGCCGTCGGTATATCCATCGGGGGTCCCGGCGGAACCTCCATCTCGACGGCTCCAAAGGAATACCCTCCTTCTGGTCCACGACTAGCCGGCGGCTACCCAGGAATACCTGCCGAGCTGCCGACTCCAGCGTGTTAGCCCGGCTGGCTAGTCGGACTAATGCTCCTGTCGCCAGGGACTTCCGCACTGCTAATTTTGGTCTTCTCAACATTCGCTCCCTCTCTGGTAAAGGACATCTCCTCCAAGATACCATCAGTGACCATAAGCTAGACTTTCTTTGTCTGAACGAAACATGGCAACAACCCAGCGATTTCTCACAACTCAATGACTGTACTCCTCCCGGATTTGTTTACCTCTCCAAACCCCGTGGGTCGGGCCGCGGCGGTGGTCTCGCGATACTGTATCGCGAGACTTGGAAGGTCCTTCCGGTAAACCTTCCGCCTCTCACCACTCTGGAATGCCTCGCCTGTCAACTCTCCGGCCCGACCCCCACAATAATTGTCACTGTTTATCGTCCCCCCAAGTTCAGCCCTGAGTTTTTAAATGAACTCTCTGCTCTTTTATCCCATCTGTCCGCCCTTTCCCCAAATGTAATTTTACTTGGTGATTTTAATATTCATATGGACAATATGGCCCTCCCCCTCAGCAAAGACTTCTCCTCATCTTTGGACAGCCTCAGTTTTCATCAATATGCCAATTTTCCCACTCACATTAAAGGTCACACCCTGGATTTAATCTGCTGCTCCGGCCTGACCCCCTCCAACTGTACAGCTGACCCGCTCCCTTTCACGGACCACTTCCTCATCTCCTTTTCTGTTCCCCTCCGTCTCTCCATCATCAAGTCACCACGTATCATTTCTTTTCGTAATATTAAGGACATTGATCTAGCCTCCCTGTCCTCCAGTTTTGCCACCTTGACCCCTAATTTGTCCTCTACTCCCGATGATCTTGTCATTCAGTACAATAACGGTCTGGTTTCTATCCTTAATTCATTTGCTCCCATCAAATCCCGCTCTGTATATTTTACTCGGTCTGCTCCATGGTTCACCCCTGCCCTTCGCTCCTTGAAAGCTACCAACCGGAGGCTTGAAAGACTCTACAAGAAAACCGGTCTCACCATCCATAAAGACTTATATTCTGCTCAGATTTCTCTCTACAAGGACTCCATCTCCCATGCCAAATCTCAGTATTACTCCGGTCTCATCTCGTCCAACTCCAGCAACACTAAAACATTATTTTCCATCATGAACAGCATTTTTCAGCCTCCCGACTCCTTACCCATCCATCTTTACTCTTCAGAAACCTGTAACTCTCTCCTTCAGTTTTTTAATGAGAAGGTCAATAGAATCCATCTCTCTTTACCTCATTCCTCCCCTCCCTCTCCTGATTTATTTGAACCCACCATTCCGTTCTCCTCCTTTGAACTTCCCCATCCCTCAGAAATATTAGACTACATCACCAAATCCAAACCTTCCACCTGTCAACTGGACCCTATTCCAACTGTTTTAGTTAAATCCTGCCTTTCTTCTCTGCTCCCTTTTATAACAGCCATTATTCATTCCTCACTATCCTCTGGTACGGTCCCATCCCTATTCAAATCCGCTTCAGTCAGCCCTATTCTAAAAAAACCTGGTTTAGATCCCAATGATTTCAATAACCTCCGTCCCATTTCCCATCTTCCCTTCATTTCCAAAGTCCTTGAGAAAACAGTTGCATCTCAGCTCCATTCACATCTCACCCGCAATAACCTTTATGAACAGTTTCAGTCTGGCTTCCGTCCCCACCACAGCACAGAAACAGCTCTCATCAAGATCACTAACGACCTACTCATTGCTGCTGATTCTGGTTTAATCTCTATCCTCATTCTCCTCGATCTGAGTGCGGCCTTTGACACCATTTCTCATCCCATCCTCCTTAATAGACTCTATTCCTTAGGCATCACTCACACCCCCCTCCGCTGGTTTCAATCTTACCTTACTGGCCGCACTCAGTTCATCCAGTTAAAATCCTTTACCTCAGAACCCTCCCCAGTCAAGTCAGGTGTGCCCCAGGGCTCTGTCCTGGGGCCCCTCCTCTTCATAGTATATCTCCTCCCTATCGGCAAAATCTTCCGCAAATTCAATATCCAGTTTCACTGCTTTGCAGATGACACCCAGCTCTACATTTCCAGTAAGCCCAACTCAACTCTCCCACCATCCTCCCTTACACTCTGCCTCTCTGAAATCAAATCATGGTTCACCTCTAATTTCCTCAAACTCAACGGCAATAAAACTGAACTTCTTCTAGTTGGCACTAACTCCACCCTCTCAACATCTGACAGCTTTTCTTTAACTATTGACAGTGCCACAGTCTCCCCCTCCCCTCACGTCAAGAGTCTGGGTGTCATTCTCGACAGCTCCCTTTCTTTTCAGGCTCACATTAATAACTTAATTCGGTCAGCATACTTCCATCTACGTTCCATAAACCGTCTTCGTCCCTCACTGACCCCTCACACTGCCGCCATTCTCGTCCACAGCCTCGTCACCTCCCGTCTCGACTATTGCAATTCACTTCTTTATGGTCTCCCCAACAAAGTCCTTCATAAACTGCAACTGGTCCAGAATTCAGCAGCCCGTATTATCACCAGAACCCCTTCCTTTCACCACATCACGCCGGTTCTCCAGCAGCTCCACTGGCTCCCAGTTAAATTCAGGTCCATCTTCAAAATTCTCCTCCATACCTTCAAAGCAATCCACAACCTCTCTCCTCCATATATCTCAGACCTTATAAGTATTCACACCCCGTCCCGTTCACTCAGATCTTCTTCTTCCATCCATCTTGCGGTTCCTTCTGCCCGTCTCGCTACCATGGGGAGCAGAGCTTTCAGCCGCTCTGCTCCTCGACTCTGGAACTCACTTCCCCCAGACATCAGGAACATCGACAGTTTTACCCTTTTCCAATCAAAACTCAAAACACATATGTTTAAATCTGCCTACAACCTCTGATTTTATTGAAATGTTTCTCTCTGTTTTTTCTTCTTTGGGTTTTATTATTGTTTTATTGTATTTTATTACGTGTTTTGTGTAAAGTGACCTTGGGTGTCCTGAAAGGCGCTTTGAAATAAAATGTATTATTATTATTATTATTATTTCTCCAGCTGTTTGGTGACCTTCTGCTTCGTCCACTCTGTGATATCGGCCACAAACACTCCAGGGTTGAAAGAGCAGTCGCTGGGGCTGATCCCCAGGTCCTTGACTTCTTGTTTCCTGTAGTCCAGGAAGCCCATGTAGGTCGTCTATAGAATGAGCTCAGATGACAAATTCATGAAATCATCCAAATCAATCAAATCAACGATACTTTATTAATCCCAGAGGGAAATTAGAGTTTCAGTACACACAATTCAGAGATCAGACACACATGCATTATATACAGTCATTACACAGAAACTTTCATTTCTCTTTAGTGTTCACACTGGAGATTAAATTTGGGCAGAATCTGCTGAATGAGCTGCTGAATAACCTGCATGCCGATGCTTCGGACCATCTCATGTGTGGAGGGAAGGTCACAGTCTGTAGCGAAAGCTGCAGCATGTCCTGCTTTCAGTTTTACGTCGTACAGATCCCTGATGTCACCTGAAAGAAACCAAATACGAATGCATTCCCAAACAAACTCTTTAGAACCATTTTCAGTGAACAACACTGAGATTCAACGTCTTGTATTTTTTATTTCAAATGTAAGTTTCCACAACGTCACAAATGAATCTCTGAAAACAGTTAAGTGACATCACAGCTCACATGTTTATGAACGTACCCTGAACGATGACATCATCGTCTAAGTAGATCACCCTCTTGTGGCTGATTCCCAGCAGAGGAAGGTAAAATCGCACAAAATTGAGCTGCAAAGCACAACTAAAATGACCACAGTTGTCCGTGAGCTGGAAGCGTGACAGATCTAGTTGACTTAACTCACTGGGTGCAGGAGCTCAGGCCGAGAAGAGTCTGGCTTCACCTTTCCTCGTAGAACCATGGGGTTAAATTCTAATATCTTATAGTGGATTGCACTCAGTTTGCTCCTTTTTACGTACGTCCTGGTGAAAAAGTACAAAGTGAAGCTCAGATATGTGATTTTTACACCACAGTGGTTCATAGGAACAAGCATCAAACCTTATGAGTTTCACAGCATCACGAAGAGTTACAACGTAGAAGAAAACACTTGTATCAGTATTACTAATGATGCTGTTGATGGTTGCCATGGTTGCACCCATCCGCTCCTCAGAAGCGCAGATCACAACAGGGACGACATTATCGTCCTCTGACTGTCCGACTGGGAGGACGTGTGCTGGACCAATAAGGCTCGTCTTGTGACCTGAGAGGGACCAGAAGGTTGCAAGCTGAGAGTCTTCCTGGGAGTGAACTCCTTCAGCTCAAAGTTACATGACATCATTTAACTCAAGTCATGAGTGTGAAAGCGTAGAGGCCAACGCCTGGTTGGATGCACCTTGTCTGGGTTGACTGGAGGCTCTCTGTAGGGTGGCATGAAGAAGCAACCACAGCAGCAGCAACAGCAGCACCAGGAGGACCTGATTGACTGAAAATGGGTGGAAATGTTCGTATTTGAGAAAGTCTAAATAGAAAAAATGACAAGGTGTCAAACTCAGAGTGAGTGCTAGAAGGTCACACGAACACAACACTGCTGGCATGACCGAGTCAAAGCCATAGCCGTGGCCAGTTCTGCCTTGATGACCCAGTCACACTAGTACATACGCTCCACCCAGAGGTCCAATATGCTTCCACCACAAAGACAAACCACCACAACCTCCCTACAGATGCTTTGTGCATGCTGAAAACCAGCTGTACCCAACCCTGGTCCTGGAACGCCATTATTCAGCATGCTTTCATTGTTTCCCTGCTCCAGCACACCTGATTTTAATCAGAGCTTCTGCAGATTCAACCATTGAATCAGGAGTTTAGGAACAGGGCAACCGCAAGGATAGTGGCTCTGCAACGACCAGGGTCAGACCTCTGCTCCACATTATGCACCTCTGTTATAATTACACACCTGAAGACCCTGCAAAGAACATCTGTATTCAGTCAGTTTCTTTTATTTGGTGCTGATCATCATGCTGCATCAAAGAGGTCTGACCTATCATAATAACTGCTAAACATCCAAAGTCTTATTTTAACTGCATGTCACTGAAACCTCACTGTCCCCAACCTAAACATCACCAATCATTTAAAATTCAAGTTTTCTAGATCAGTTAGAAATGTTCTGAATTTGCTTTTCTTTTCCTTTTGGCCTGTTAGAAAGACTCCTAAGACTTCCTAGATTTAATTTATGATGGAAACTTGGAGTTTGGACAAAGCAACAATCCAGTGAACACCAGGAGCAGATCCTCGTGTAGGTTTTTGTCCCTGATGGAGGACAAGTTCAAACACAACATCACAATGTTTTTATTATTCCAATTTAACTGTACTCACGTTTTCTCAGGAGAGGCATATTTCATATTTACTTTTAGCAGCGTCTGCGACAAGAAAGGAAGAAAAACAGAAGACGTCATTTGAGAACAGCACAGTTCAATCCGCGTTTTATCGGGAGCTTTGTCTGATAATCACAGGGACAGCATGACCCAACAGGCTGTGCTTCACATAAATCATCACACACTGTTTCTGTTAAGATCGCCACGCATGGAATCAGTGCATCTCTAACTGGCAGAAGGAAACCAACACAAACGGAGAACATGAGCTACGCTGTAAAGCCACCCACACACGTCAAATCAACAGGAGGAGAGAGGACTTTATTTATTTGGATTTACCACAGGCACGCTGAGCAGAGAGAAGTTCATATTAGAGGATTTAGCTTTGCTTTTTTCAGATGGACCCAAATTATGTTTGTCTAAATGCTCACACATCATCTTTGATGTGACCTGAAACATCATGTGAGGCTGGTTTGGCTCTGATGGTTTAGATTAAACTGGATCTGCATGAACTTTTCTGATGTAAACCACTGGTGAACCAAGACTTGGTTCAACTCCTGAAAACAACAACGGATTTATTTACGGAGGCCCTGTGAGCCTAGGAGCTGTTGTTTGGGGCTTCCTGCAGGAAATTAGTTTGGGTGAGTCACCAGAAGTAGAAAACCAGCAAATGAAACTAGACGGATGAAAACAGCTCTACTTACAGCACGATGTGCTCAAAAACCCTTGACATTGAGATGAATACTTCTCAGGAAGTGATGTCATAGTTTTCTTCCACATGATGTTTTGTGAAACACAGTCTCACTCTGTTTAAAAAATTCCCAGAATGCAATGCTAATTTAATATCTATATCACATAACATTACATTATATTATATTTATAAGTTAACTATCATGCCATACATCTGATTTTGTGAAAAAGTACATTAAAATGTGTGTATTTTTTGTTTCAGTGTAAATAAATGCACTGGGGCCATCCAAGATGGCAGCCCGCTGCTACGCCAGCTCCAATAGGCAACGCCAGTCCACGCCACGTCTATTATACGATGTCTGTGGTTTTAATGATTTAGCATGTTTTTATTTAACAGGAATTTATTACCTCCTCCTTGAACCGTCACCTTATCGTGGTGGAGGAGTTTGAGTGCCCTAATGATCCTAGGAGCTATGTTGTCTGGGGCACTTAGTGCCCCTGGTAGGGTCTCCCATGACAAATTGGTCTTAGGTGAAGGGTGAGACAAAGAATTGTTCGAAGGATCTTTCATGGCGGTTAAAACGAAGAGTCGGAGTACCCGGCCCGGAGGGTTACCGGGGTCCCACCCTGGAGCCAGGCCTGGGGTTGGGGCCCGTGAGCGAGCGCCTGGTGGCCGGGCTTTCGCCCATGGGGCCCGGCCGGGCCCAGCCCGAACCGGATACATGGGCTCGTCCAACTGTGGACCCACCACCCGCAGGAGGAACATGAAGGGTCCGGTGCAATGCGAATCGGGTGGCAGACCAAGGCGGGAGCCTTGGCGGTCCAATCCCCGGACAAGAAAACTAGTTTTTGGGACATGGAACGTCACCTCGCTGGCGGGGAAGGAGCCGGAGCTTGTGGCAGAGGTTGAGCGGTACCGGCTAGATATAGTCGGACTCACCTCGACACATTGCATTGGCTCTGGAACCCGAGACCTGGAGAGGGGTTGGACACTCTACTTTGCTGGAGTTGCTCCGGGTGAGAGGCGGAGGGCTGGGGTTGGCTTTTTGTTAGCCCCGAGACTCTCTGCCTGTGTGTTGGGGTTTACCCCGGGGGACAAGAGGGTAGCTTCCTTGCGCCTTCGGGTCGGGGAACGGGTCTTGACTGTTGTTTGTGCTTATGGGCCAAATATCAGTTCAGAGTACCCACCCTTTTTGGAGTCCCTGGGACGAGTGCTAGATAGTGCTCCATCAGGGGACTCCATTGTCCTGCTGGGGGACTTCAATGCTCACGTGGGCAATGACAGCTTGACCTGGAGGGGTGTGATTGGGAGGAACGGCCCACCTAATCAGAACTCGAGCGGTGTTTTGTTATTGGACTTCTGTGCAAGCCGCAGTTTGGCCATAACGAACACCATGTTCGAACATAAGGATGCCCACCGGTACACTTGGTACCAGGGCAGCCTAGGTCACAGGTCGATGATAGATTTTGTAGTCGTATCATCTGACCTGCGGCCGTATGTTTTGGACACCCGAGTGAAGAGAGGGGCGGAGCTGTCAACTGATCACCACCTGGTGGTGAGTTGGATCAGATGGCAAGGGAACATGCCGCGTAGACCTGGCAGACCCAAACGCATAGTGAGGGTCTGCTGGGAACGCCTGGCAGAAGAACCTGTCAAGACGGTCTTCAACTCCCACCTCCGGCAGAGCTTTGACCACGTTCCGAGAGCAGTGGGGGACATTGAGTCCGAGTGGGCCTTGTTCCACTCTGCGATTGTCGAGGCGGCTGTTGCTAGCTGTGGTCGTAAGGTGGCCGGTGCCAGTCGTGGTGGCAACCCCCGTACCCGCTGGTGGACACCAGAGGTTCGGGGAGCCGTCAGGCTGAAGAAGGAGGCCTACAGGGCGTGGCTGGTCTGTGGGTCTCCGGAGGCAGCAGACAGGTACCGGATAGCCAAGCGGGGTGCAGCAGTGGCAGTTGCCGAGGCAAAATCTCAGGCGTGGGAGGAGTTTGGTGAGGCCATGGAGAAAGACTATCGATCGGCTCCAAAGAGGTTCTGGCAAACTGTCCGGCGCCTCAGGAGAGGAAGGCAGCAACTCGCTCACACTGTTTACAGTGGGGATGGGGAGCTGCTGACGTCAACTGAGGCTATAGTCGGACGGTGGAAGGAATACTTTGAGGAGCTCCTCAATCCCACCAATGCGCATTCCGAGGAGGAACCAGAGCTGGGAGGCCTGGGGATGGACTGTCCGATCTCGGGGGCAGAAGTTGCTGAGGTAGTCAAACAACTACACAGCGGCGGAGACCCGGGGGCGGATGAGGTTCGTCCTGGGTATCTCAAGGCTATGGATGTTGTAGGGCTGTCATGGTTGACACGTCTCTACAACATTGCGTGGTCATCGGGGGCAGTTCCTAGGGAGTGGCAGACCGGGGTGGTGGTCCCCATCTTTAAGAAGGGTGACCTGAGGGTGTGTTCCAACTATAGGGGGATCACACTCCTCAGCCTCCCTGGAAAGGTCTACTCCAAGGTACTGGAGAGGAGGGTCCGATCGATAGTTGAATCTCAGATAGAGGAGGAGCAATGTGGTTTTCGTCCTGGCCGTGGAACTGTGGACCAGCTCTATACCCTTGCAAGGGTGATGGAGGGGGCATGGGAGTTTGCCCAACCAATCCACATGTGCTTTGTGGATTTGGAGAAGGCTTATGACCGTGTCCCCAGGGGCACCCTGTGGGGGACGCTCCAGGAGTATGGGGTGGGTGGCTTTCTGTTAAGGGCCATTCAGTCCCTTTACCAGAGGAGCGTGAGTTTGGTCCGCATAGCCGGTAGTAAGTCGGACCTGTTCCCAGTGAGGGTTGGACTCCGCCAGGGCTGCCCTTTGTCACCGGTTCTGTTCATCACTTTTATGGACAGAATTTCTAGACGCAGCCGTGGTGTGGAGTGTGTCGAGTTTGGTGGCAGGAGAATCTCGTCTCTGCTTTTTGCGGATGATGTGGTCCTCATAGCTTCATCCAGCTCTGACCTTCAGCTCTTGCTGGGTAGGTTCGCGGCCGAATGTGAAGCGGCTGGGATGAGGATCAGCACCTCCAAATCTGAGACCATGGTTCTCGACCGGAAAAGGGTGGCTTGCCACCTCCAGGTCGGGGAAGAGGTCCTACCTCAAGTGGAGGAGTTTAAGTATCACGGGGTCTTGTTCACGAGTGAGGGTAGGAGGGATCGGGAGATCGACAGGCGGATTGGTTCGGCGTCTGCAGTGATGCGGACGCTGAGCCGATCTGTCGTGGGGAAGAGGGAGCTGAGCCAGAAAGCCAGGCTCTCGATTTACCAGTCGATCTACGTCCCAATCCTCACCTATGGTCATGAGCTTTGGGTAATGACCGAAAGAACGAGATTGCGGATACAAGCAGCCGAAATGAGTTTCCTCCATAGGGTGGCCGGGCTCAGCCTTAGAGATAGGGTGAGGAGCTCGGACATTCGGGAGGGACTCGGAGTAGAACCGCTGCCCCTCCGGATCGAAAGGAGCCAGTTGAGTTGGTTTGGGCATCTGGTCAGGATGCCTCCTGGACGCCTCCCCGGGGAGGTGTTTCGGGCATGTCCTGCCGGCAGAAGGCCCCCGGGTCGACCCAGGACACGTTGGAGAGGTTACATCTCCAATCTGGTCCGGGAACGCCTTGGGGTCCTGCCGGAGGAGCTGGTGGACAAGGCCGGGGAGAGGACGGCCTGGAGCTCCCTAGTTGGGATGCTGCCCCCGCGACCCGGACCCGGACACGGATAAGCGGAGGAAGACGAAGACGAAGACAAAGGAATTTATTACTGTGTAGCGATTACAAGCAGTTCATGCAGCCTTCTCCTCTCTACGGGCTTCAGAAGACTCAGAAAAAGACATTTTATTATTTATTATTTACATACTCTGGGAATGTCTTTTAGTTTTTAAGAGCAAATAGTGTTCATGTTGTTACTCCGTGATTGTAAAAAAAAATCAGACTTTCCATCACAGAAATAAAGAACAAAGAGCATTTTGCTGTAAACAGGACAGAGAATTCCTCTGGAGGATTCTGCTTTTCCAGAAAACCCAGTTTCTTGCCAAATGCATCAAAACACACAGCTTTAATATATTTGATTGCTGACATTAATTCATCCTAAAGTCCCGTTTTGACTGTGACAAACTGTGGTTTGTGATCTGACCTTAATGAAGTAATTCAGCCACTGGCAAACACATGTGGCCTTTTCTCTCCGGACCATTTCCTTCCTGGCTGGTGGCAGGCCTAATCCGAGGAATCTCTTTGCCTTCCAGCATTTATAACTTCTACATATTTCAAGTGATCAAAACTCTAATCTCACTTCCTCTGTCACCTTTCGTGGAGTCAGTCGAGCGTTTAGTAGTTTACGTAAAACCACTCTTGAGTGTTAAAACCACAAAAAGTAAAACAGCTGAGACTTTATACGTGACACATTCTCCTCTTCTACCATGCTGCAGAGTGTCAGAAGTCAGTAGAACGGAAACAGGATGTGCAGCGGTGCAGTGCATACTTCAGCTTGTTAGTCGTCCTTTAGAGGAGCTAAAACACTAGAAGCTGTTTTGTTTTAAAAAAATTATTCTACCCTCTGGATCATCCCTGTTTTACATTGGTTCAACTCACTCTGTAATGGTGTATTCCTGTTCTTTGTACTTTTTTTTTCTTTTAAAAAACATTAGACACAAACATCCCTCTGCTCTTGTCAGATGAGTCTTTTATGTTTGCTTTAGTCTGATGGTGGAGAGGGGGGTCAGGAGCCCAAATGATGACAAAGACAGGAAGTAACCATGGTCTAGGAGAATAATCCCCAGTTTAAGAGTTGGTTAGTGAGCTTTCTCAGTCTAGAACATGCTTGGGCTGTTTCAGTTTAACTGTGGCTGCAAGCAAAAGACAGCAGATTAAAAAGATTAAGTTTCTTTGCTCAACAAGTTTTTCATTTAGGACGCATCGTGTAGTATTTATCACATAAAAATCCGGTTAAAGTTAAGTTACGTTAGAGTGTTTTCTAGTGTAACCATGCAGATGTTCTCCTTAGGTTTAACACAATTTGAGACATACTCACCAGAAAAAGACGGGTATTCTTTGTCTTATCCCTGGGTTTCACAGTCCATGTTGTAAAATTGTGAAACACATGAGAATAACTCATGCAAACAACCCAGCTTAGCCTCCCTCTTTTTCTTTTCTCCCCTTCCTCCAACCAGATGTGACTCCTCTAGTTCACCAGGGTTCTACTCCTCACTGTCATGCAGCCAGAGACTGGATTTTCTTTTCTTCTGCTGTGTCAGTATGAGCTGCTCTCTATGAAACAATTTACATTTGTATCAGCAACAGCTGTGAGCTGGAACCATAGGCTGGAACCTAAAATGAGAGCTGATTGTAAAACAAAATTTTAAATCTGTAAAAAAGCTATTTTAAAATGTGTTTATTTCCTAAATCTGTATTGAGCAAATTAACAAAGGGGCAAATGTGTTTAGTTAAAAGCACATTCATTACAATATGGTAGATTTAACAATATAACAGCCTTTAAATTTAAACACAGAGAGAATAAAAACACCTTATAGAACAGACTTTTTGTGATGCACTGTCCTTAACTTGTTAACAGTTTTGAACAGTTTTTCAGCAATGCAATAAACACTAGGTTTCCTACAATCCATCACTGATTGAAACAACAAGCTATCTAAGGTTTGTATTTCTGGAGCCATTTGCGTTACCTTCAAATGTACACACCTTATTTAAAGCTTTAGCTTATCTTGCTATTTAAAAGTTTGTCATGGATTGTCTTTCAAGTTTTTTGCAAACATTTTTTGCAGGATTTATCTTCCCTGGTATTGTAACGCATGAAACATTTTCTGCTTTTAATAATAATGTTTGCGCCATTATAAACAAATCACAGCTAAATCCACAAGCAAATTATTTTCTCTTTGACTATATTTAAATTATTTAGAGAAGAATTTTACTTTTTATTCCCAGAGTAAGGAGCGCCGTGTAACGTCATGGTCGGCCATCTAATTTCTTCCGCTGCTCTCCTGCTTGTAAACACTTCCATCCAGCGTGTCCTCGACAGTTTCTGTCAATTTGCTCAGTAAAACACCTCATGGTCCAGCAGTAGGGTTTTAAACCCGAGCAGAATGGATGAAAACACCTTAAAGTTGCTGGTGAAACTCACTCAGGAGGGACGGCTGAGCTGTCTGGAGAAGCAGATTAAATTGCTGGGCTCATCTGTAATCAGCGAACACTTCGGGCGGTCAGGAGACACCCTACTGCACTACGCTGCTAGACACGGACATTTAGACGTCGTGGAATATTTTATAAAGCAGCTTGGCGCTAATGTGGAAGTGTATAACAACGATTATAAGAGACCGCTGCACGAAGCTGCCTCCATGGGCCACAAGGAGTGTGTCAATTATCTGCTCCGGGAACGAGCCGTGGTGGACAGCTTAAAAAAAGCAGACTGGTGAGAATTAAAAGAATAATGAAATAAAAAAGTAGCAATTTAATAAGAAAAGTGAAAGCTATAGAAAGCATTATGCCACTTTAACAACATTTCCCTTATAGGACGACTGTGCGGCAGCATGCCACAAGTTCCCTTCGATAGCTCAGTTGGTAGAGCGGAGGACTGTAGAGGCTTGACGCTGAAATCCTTAGGTCGCTGGTTCGAATCCGGCTCGAAGGAGAACAAATATTTTTGTTTAACATGAACATTTTATAAATTGTTGAATGATGTCACATACGTACAAACATTTTTATTGGGACTACTCGTACATTTCTATTTGAATACTTTATGTTAAATATTCGTTAAAATTGATTACATTTTCTTAATTTATGAGATTTATGTAAGGTTTTTCACACCTTCACTATCTTGTGTAAATAAAGCTGATATATTTCTGTATTTTCCACTTTTACATATATTTATTTTACATTATTATTATTATTATTATTATTATTATCCCTTTTATTATAGGTCTTTTCCCCATACTTTTTAAAACTGTTATCTTCTTTATGTCCATGTGTCACTGCTGGAAGTGGAAACTCCTGAGGGATTAATGAAGTTCTATCTGAATATCTGGTTTAATAACATGCAAGAAAAAACCCCATCTGTATTAGTTTAGTAATCAAACTTCTGGCTTTCACCAACTACACTTAACCAAATTAATTCTGCATCTTCTCTCCCAGGACTCCTCTCATGATGGCGTGCACGCGGAGGAACCTCGATGTGATTCAGGAGCTGCTGTCCCATGGTGCAGACCCAGGTCTGAGAAACAAAGATGGCTGGAATTCCTTCCACATCGCCTGCAGGGAGGGTGATCCTCTGGTCATCGAGCACCTGCTTCTTGCAGCACCAGACATCTGGAGGACTAAGAGCAAAACGGGTAGAACACCACTGCACACAGCAGGTGAAGCATCCTCATGAGCATTTAGAACAGTTTGCAAAGTATAAATTGATTGCCAAGAAGAGTTTAATCTAAAATCTAGATGTTATCTGCTTTTTATCCAGCAATGCACGGCTGTGAAGAGGTTGTTAGAATCTTATTGGAGAGGTAGGTTTAAAATGTATTATTATTATTATGCCTAATTTCTATTTTCCTCGGGTTGGCTAGAGACTTGTGCACGGCAATCCATGTCGCAGTAAGAGACTATAAATCCAGAGTGTTTTATTACACAACTGGTTCATTTCCAGATGTGGCTACACCCCAGATGACACAGACAGCTGTGGAGTCACCCCTTTCATGGATGCTGTTAGGAATGGGCATGTCTCTGTGGCCAGGCTGCTGTTGGAGAAACACCAGGTGGGACAAAGCGTCAGTTATATTTAAGTGCTTTTGTAAACATTCACATGCTTTTTTCACCTGACCTATGTCTGGCAGGCATCTCCTTTAGCAGCTGATGTGCTCGGGGCTCAGCCTGTGCACCAGGTCGCCGTCACTGGCCACTTGGAGGCCCTGAGATTTTTGGTGCAGGAACTTGGAGTTGACGTGAACCAGAGAGCCACTGGCATCCAGCTCACTGCCCTGCACTACGCAGCAAAGGTTTCGACAGTGTTTGTGTTATTTTATGTGTTGTTTACCACTGCAGATTGCCTGTGATTCCATTTTCCTGTATTAGTATTTCCTGTTTGAACTGTTTGAATGCCTTTAGAAAATGTCATGTTAATATTTTAGGTCATAATGTTTGTTGGATGTTCAACAGTGGGCAGGAAGCTCAAGGATTATTCAGTATGATAATGAGGGGTTAATTAGACTTAAGCATACATTTCATAAACAGAGAAAATTAACTAAACATTAATTAATTATGTAGAGTAAGGATGAGATTAAATAAGATTAGGGTTCTTCCTGCTCCTTTAGAACATTTACATATTAATAACTTGTCACAGTATTGACAAGTATAAAGCCATGCCATTCTATGCAACTTTTTCATTTTAAAAATCATTTTCTTGAGCCAGTGTGTGCTCAAAAAAATCCTGAAATGTCATTCAGACCCCCACCGCCTTGTGTGGCCAGAATATCGCACTTGCAGCTTCAGAGTGCCGGTCCGGTCCCTGTTGAAGTGGAGCTGACATGCCTGGCGCTGCAGTATGCTTCCAGCACCTTTCCCGTTTGTTTTAGATCACAAACACAGCTGATGTGTTTGATGTAGTGATGGACTGCTCCTGTTGGCACTGAGGAAGGCTGAGGAGACGTTTCAGCAGTTAGATTAAAGAGGAGCTAAAATGCTGTTAATCAAAAGTCTAAAACAGTGATTTGAGCCTCTAAAAAGCATTAAGAAATTTCCAGGAGCGCTGATACAAGCTTATTTGAGACCCCAGAATCAGCCTTGCTCTGAAAATAGCTGTTTACCCTTTTTAATCTATACTTCTCTCTGTGTTTAAAAGCACAGCGAGATAAGTTTCACTTTCGCTTTGACTAACGGACACTAGAGGGTGCTAAAAGCAAGCCAAACTGCAAAGTATTTCTATACTATTGTTCTTGTCATCATTATGTTTTGAGTTTTTGGTTGGTTTTTATTATTCTGCTATGCTATACTCTGCTACTCGTTGGTTTTTATTCCAGATGTTCAAATAAAAACCTTTTCTATTTGTAGGAGTTGAAAATAAAATATGTGAGAGGCAGGTGATGATTATTGTGGCAAAAACAAAAGTTCTATGACTTTGGGATCCTCCTATAAGTGATTCTACGATAACTACAGTTTAATCATAATAAAAGCTGTATTTATTTGTTCAGGAGGGTCACACATCTATGATAAAAACGCTGCTGGAACTGGGAGCAGATCTATTTGTTCAGGACACGAAGGGACGGACTGGTAAGTGTGTTCATTTATATCATATTTAATCACACTTTAACGTCCTTAAAGCTTTAGAATATTTCATGCAGGTTTCTCGTCAAGAAAACTGTTCAAATTTTGGAACTCTCGTCACCATGTTTACAGAAACTGTAGCCATAATTAATATTTCTTCAGAATTGTACAATTCAACAATTCATTAAAATCGGAAAATCAACTTCGGATGAGCATTTATTCATGTCGTCATCAAAACAAAACCACTTGAGACTACAGCAAACAACCGCTTTGTGTTAGATTTGTACCTGAATAGAATATAATTTAGAGATTTCGTCTTAGAAAAAGTAAATAAATGTTTACTTCCCTGCTGTATTGTTTTTTTCTTTTCTTTCTGTTAGCTCTTCACATGGCTTGCATTGGGCAGCACGCAGAGGCGGTCAGGATGCTGCTGATGCTCGGTCTCAAAGACTCAGAGGACGCGTGTGGCACAAGAGCACAGCAACTGGCCAGGAAACCAGCCGTGGTGGAAGCGTTCACATGTAGCCCGACAGTTTCATCATGAGTTCAAACCAACACACTTGAAACTGCTTATTCACAATTAGTTTAAGAAAATCAGCAGTAATGCTTTTTATTTAACTTGAATTGGGTCAGCTTGGTTAGTTTTAAGCAACGCCTCATGTCCAGGTTTAGATTGAGTGTGCAAAAATAAATTTACTGTTATCAGAGCATTTAGTTGATGGTTGATACCTTCCATAATGCCGGTACAGCTCATCAGAAACCTGAAACACAAAATGTAAACAAATATTTATAGGAAGACTGATAATTTTTATTTATTTTGCAGGCTGTCATCATGTTGTTTTGTGTTAGTGGACTGTTTCAAAAACTGAATAAACTTTGGCTAAGAGTTGTTTTGTCTCCTATAATGGGTTATAGTTTTTACCTTTTAACATTTGACTTTCTGACTGGCCAACTAGAGACCAGCTCCATTGTTATTGGGGTTATTTAACAGGTGTGTCAATCATGGATGTGGTTCAAACAGGCAAATCAAATGAAATAGCCTATTGATGTAAAATTAAAAGCAAGTTTGGGTGATATTGACTTTAAACAACTGGAAAAAAGAACGGTGCCTTATCTACTTATGCGGTATTTTACGTCCTTGTTGCACCTCAGCTGTTTAAAGTAGGCCCGAACGTGCGCCTCTTCAGTGACTGACGGCCGTAGGCCCCTCCCAGCAGCGCCTGACGCTAAACCGCAGCCCCGTCTTGTTTTCAGCCCAACGGAGCTCCATTTTCTTCTTACCCGATATCCAGGAGATTCAAGGCTTTGAAAATGAATGAAGAATACGACGTGATCGTTCTGGGCACCGGGCTAACGGTAAGAATGTGGCCAACAATGACATATGCAGCATACACGTAATCTGAGCCCGGATACCAGCGCAGTAATCGTTTGACAGCTTGGCTTTGAGCTAACTGGGCCTAACAGGCTGGGCTAACGCTAACTCGCTAGCTTAGCCGCTAACCAGAGTGGGCAACAACATGGAATGGACAGAGCTAGCACAGTGCTAGCACTTTAGCTCGAGGAGAAGATCAACTAAACCACCTGGAAACTTGCACAAGACCAGTCCCAACGTATGCTTACAAATTAAGAAAATAATATTTTGACTTTAGTCCACTCTTTCGTTCCACTTCTCATTATAACTACAGCACCACTTTTAAATAACTATCCAGTCACAACGAGATTATAGGGCGGATAAATCCGCTAGTTAGCTAAATAATTAGCCTGCTAACGATTCAAGAGCGACTTTTTTTAAACTTCCGAGAATTTTTACACGGATTTTGATAACAAGATATCCGAGTATGTCACGCTAACATCGTTTTATCAGCTTTTTGCACTTAACATGTAACATTTTCCTTTTTATGCGTTAGCTCGATGGACTTCAAAACTTTAGCTCTACAATTGTACATGCTTAATTTATCTATCAGTCAGCAAAGTGGTATAAGCCTGTGCTTTTATTAATTTGAATAAAGCCGCTAAAACGATTTATCGTTAACAAAATCCCGGGATTATTTTCAGTTGGTGCTATCCGCACGTTAGTTGTGGATTACCTTAAATTTATTTTTTCTTCGATATGATTAATATGAATCATCTTCTCTCAATTAGGATAGTTTAGTATTCCATGTAGTGGGCATCACTATGGTTGGTGTTTCCCTAACTGATCGTTGCCAACTTAGGCCACAGTTTTATAGAGAGAGTTTTACTTCCCGACTTGCTGGTTTTATTTGACTGAAAACAAGTCGTAGATCCCGTGATTGTTTTTATTGCAGGTCAGTGGGCAGATTCGTGTCAAATCGGAGGAGCAAAATGATAAAATATGAGACTCTTTAATCTCTTGAACGTTTTGGTACAATTCAAATGCTGCTAATTTAGGTTTCTGCCTATGCTTGTTCAGCAAGCAAAACAGAAAGCAAGCAAATCGACAACAAACCCTAACCCAAAAAACGGAAGGTGTAGCTGGATGGGTGAAGTGCAGACACTGAGAAGTGTTGGATGACTTTGGTGGGATATTTAAGCCCAGTTTTGGGTGTGGCCTTGCCAAGAGTGGAAGTGAATGTATGCAGCATGTACTATGAAGCCCAGCCCTTCGGTTCTGGTTTCCAGCAAACTGATCATAATTTAAACCAAAATAATGTTTAATGGCTCGTTAATGTTCAGTCTTCTATCAGTGATTTCACTTCTGCCCTCCTCTTTTTGCATCCCACTAATAATTAGATGCAGTAATTTAAGGTCGCTCATAGGGGTCAATTAAATAAAAGTTCATAAGAAAAGCTGCACTGTGAAGGTTTTAGTAAAGTAGAACTCTCAATAACAACAATGAAACAAGTTTTACTCATTTTACATTTGTAGTTACTACTTGGCTGAATGGAAATCACTTTAAAATTCTGAATAATTTTGGACCTTACTTTATTCAGTTTTTATTGGATTACATGACATTTGATTCATGTTGTCAAGTATTTGCACAAACTACTGAAATTTGTTTTATAAGAAAGTAAATATTCAGAGTTCATGTTTTATAGGGACTTATGAAAACAGCTGTTTAATTATTGTGCGTTAAAATGTATACTGATAGTTTTATGCAGACGTGATAATGCAATCGTAAAGCAAAAATCTCTGGTGTATTGAAATAATCTTGTGCAATACCACGTGAGAACAATCACCATCAAATGAATGATTAAGTAACACAACACTTGTCTTTCATTTTACCATAAAAGTAATAGTTCCACATCTAGTTAGTTAAGATAAAAGTCAGTCAACTGGGTTTATGCTTCCTGCCCGATGCACTCTCCTGATGTAGGGGATCCACATTCTGTTGGGAAAAACTGGTGCCGTGGCTGCTGCCATCAATCAACTACTGCTGAGGCAGATGGCTCACCTGATGGCGTGTCATTCAATACCTAACCCATCTGAACTCAGCCTAGTGTTTACTTATGCTGTTTTTTTAGGTTGTGTGTGTTTGTGTGTGTGCCTGGGAAATGGGTTGTGGGATTGGGGATATATATATATTTTTTTTCTTTTTTTTTGTGTGTAAGTGATGGAAATATAGGTTATATGGGGTCATTTTAATCTGTAAAGCACTTTGAGCTGCATGTTCTTTTGTATGAAAAGTGCTATACAAATAAAATAAAGCTTGATTGAAAACTACATTAGCATGACACCAGAAAAAAAAACCCATTCAGTCAAAAATGTCATTGACTTGTGTTTTTGATTTAACTTGGCTATTACCATAACTTCAGTTTAAGCATGGGCTCCAGTTGACCACAACTTCTCTTTATGCAGTTTTATTGTTGGATTGTTTTACTTCAGGTTTAAGTATTACTTTGCGGACTTAAATGTTTTATTCATGTTGTGACTCTAGTTGTTAAAACGTATGGGCCACCATACTAATCAAACCAGATGTCTTATTAGAAATGGACGCATGCAGTGCATGTGATGTTAATAAGTAAACACATCAGAGAACTTTGTAATTGGCTCTAAAATGCTAAACGCTACATTTTGACCCAAGGATCTGTATCTCATAAGTTGTTTTTAGTTTAAACATAAATCTCACTTATGTTTGCTTTTATGTCCTGTTTTCATTTGGCTTCTTTTTTTCTGCCTAAAACTTGTTTATCCTCCCCTTTCAATCTCAGCCTTGAAAACTGGATAGCTGTGATGGTAGGGGTCATCACTACAGTTGGTTAACAAAACATATTCAACAAATAGTGGCTCGTTGCATAATTTGTTTATGTTCTAAGGCTTTTTAAAAATTAAATGAAATATCTAAAAAGTGGCCATAATGTTGGCTAGGAAATCTGGAAATTTGAAAATGAGAAACTTGATTTAATAAACAGAAAAAGTGTGAAATCTAATCTCTGTATGAATAACAGAGAATGCAGAACAACTGAGGGGTGCTTTGTTTGTTTGTGCTGCTGTTGAATTCTGTTCTCTATAAATACAAAAAACACAACTTGATTGATTTTTTTCCAGTGTAACCATTCACTGCACAATTTATTTTTACACATACTTCTTGTTTGTTGTATGCTTCATGCTAACTTTCAGCCAGTCACGAACTTGCTGATAGAATCCTCTCTAAGCTATTTGCCTTTGGGGAAGGGCCAGTAAGAGCTTTTACCAGTATAACCTTCCGAAGGCAGCAAGAGTTCAAGGACTTGATAGTTTATTTTGAAATGCCTGCACATTAAAGGTTCAGCTTCTCACATTGAACACTTGTATACTTTAAACAACACATTTATTTAATTAACTTAAAATATAACCAATTACAAATTTAGCTTTAAATATACTATTCACTTTAAATACCGTATTAACCCGAAGAAAGGACGACCTAGATTATAAGATGAGCCCCCTTTCCAAGACTAATCTTCATGAACAATACTATTTTACTACAAAATTTCAGAACTTTGATGACTTGTGAAATCAAAAGTCAAATGAGGCTTTTATTCAGATGCCCTCTGCCTCGCTGTACTCACTCACTCTCATTCTCACTCATGCTGCTGTGGGGTGTACCATCAGATTGCTACACCCGCCGACTTCTCACAGAACGTCATCCTCACTGCTGTCCAATGCATCCATGCATATAATGTTTCAGTAAACAGTCCAAACATGAGGCATCTGAAACATAATAGAGGAATTTACATTTCAGTGGTGGAAAGAAAACTCACTGCACACTACTGCCAACTAGTGGTCAGCCTTTAAATTGCACCAAAAGAAAAGAAAATGCACACGTTTGCATGTAAATTCTTCCAATAAATGGATGCATGGCTTTTGAATATCAATACAATATTGCTGGAAAAAATATCACTATATATTGCCATATCGATATTTTTGATACACAGCTTTTGAATATCGATATATCACTGAAAAAGTTACCCAGATATATTGCCATATCTAGGGCTGCAACTAACGATTATTTTCATAATCGATTAATCTGTCGATTATTTTTTCGATTAATCGATTAATCGGTTTGTTATTGTTTAGCTATTTAACCTATACAAGTGATGGATGCATTTCAGTTAAGAAAAAAAAACATAAGAGAATTGTGCAGTTGACTGCAATCTATTTTATTGCACATGAACACAGTCAGCAGTATAAAATGAGCTAAACAGTGCAAAATATCAGTCCAGAATAATTTTTTAGCATTAGCTGGAAGCCTGCTCCTTCCACCATGGATAGTGGCCTCATGTCTTTTACCAGCATGTTTAGAATAGAGTTTGTAAGTGGTATGAATTGCTGGGGGGTGAGTGTCTCTTTCCCCATGTAGTTGTCCATCGTTGCTTGTTTTTTTTCTGCATAAGAAACACAAATAGACTGAAATAAGTACACATATAAAATAAAGCAGCACACACACTACAACACTAAATCAATATTATATTATTTGAATTAATTAACAATATACAGTGATCATTTATTTTGAGGGTTACGTTCTACAAAATAGCCCGCAACAGGAGATATTCAGAAAAAAAGTCTAATTTTTTTACTATTAAAAAGCTCTAAGTAAGAAGCTCATGAGGTTTTTACTTTGAGTCGGGAGTGTTTAAATTAGCTAGAAAAATGTGAAAAATGATTATTTTGTGTAATACTGTTTAAGAAACATGATAAAAATGTGTTGTGAGGCGTTTTACAGCGTTAGATAGTAAAACAGCCTTTTAATAGTAAAAAAATGACTTTTTCTGAATTTCTCCTGTATTTAAAAATTGAAAGCGTACAACTATGCCGCGTTATATTCACCTGGACACAGCTCGTCTGTATATTTTTCACCGCGGAGTTGTCCTTTTTTGAATGAGAAACATAGTTATGGGTTTGTGCCGTTTTTCTCTTAACTAGAACATTCTTATAAACAGACGTGCTAAATTTGGCAAGCGCATGATTCACAACACGGAGGAGATTCACGATTGCATCTAGTCAATCAGAAGTAGAACACCGTAGACTGACGCGGCAAAAAAACATGTTTAACATCCACTATAACGAACTCAGCTAAAACACTAAGTCCAGCTTGTTTATTTTCTGTTACTTACCGGGCTGGCTCTTCCAAATGACGGCTCACTTGACCGCGGTGCTCTTCCTCAGCCCCCACGTTTTCGTCTCAAATGTTCACTTAGGGACGTCGTGCTTCCGTGCCATGCTAGATGGTTTTTGCATATTTTGCCTTTTCAATGCATCTAGTGAAGTGCTCCCATACTCGTGAGGTTTTTGTCCGGGGTTTCTCTAAAATTTTGTCGCTTCTATTTTTCTTCCGTATTTCCTCTTGTTCCGCCATCTCTCACAGCAAGATGAGCGTCAGTAACGTGATACGTCATGAAAACCGAGGGCACTCATTGGCTCATTTCTTCTTCTACGGCTCCACTGGTAGATCAGTGGCTCATTACTGCCACACACTGGCGGCAAATTTAACAGCTTGTAACCGATGTCAGATTGTGGTAAAAATAGACTTTATGCGGTAAAATATGATTATTAAACAACTAATCGATGACTAAAAAAGTTGTTAACTATTTTAATAATCGATTATAATCGATTAAATCGATTAGTTGTTTCAGCTCTAGCCATATCGATATTTTCTTACATCCCTAGTATCCATGTTGAGCTCTGATCACATAATAATTTGATTACTCCATTATTATATTATAGCTCTGATGTCTATGTAGGGGTTAGGTTAATGTTGCTCTTGTTTAAAAACATCCTACTTGTTATGACACTGAATGTAATTTTAGATGGCTCCTTATTTGTGGTCAGTGATATGTTGTACTTGTAAATTTTAATAAGTGGCCCAGAAGTCCAGTCTTAGGTTAGGTTGGTGCACCATTAAGAGATCAAAGTTGGGCTGGGCGATAAATCAATTTATCGTTGTCAACATTTCTGACTCTTATTGAGATAATTTTTCCCATTTTTACTGGGCCATATCGCCCAACCCTAGATCAAAGTAACATGACTTTTCATTTTTAGTGTGAACCAAGTGGAAACCTTCTGCAGTTCTAGATGAATGAGGACCTGTTATTGGACTTTTTCACCTATCTGGTTCCAGATTTGAACCGGTGATGGGATTGGCTTAACACCAGTACTGGTATGTACTTACTACTGGGCCAGAGAAAGAAACTACTCTTGTAAGGAATGGGAGGCCGGCTCAAAGAGAAGCAACAATCTATGAAAGTGTTTGCTTCTCTCTGGCTCTTGCTTACACAAAATACTCAACTTTTACTTTAATACGATGACAGATTAGCAGGAATTACACAAGCTCTGTCTTCCTGCAGTTTTTTGGTTTATTTTTGTCCGTTGCATAATTAAAAACACCAACTAGCCTCACAGATAAAACTTTTAAGTAATAAAGGCATCTTAAAATATATTTTCAAAACGATAACATTGTTCATTACCAGTGTGTTTTATGGTCCTGCTTGAGACATCAGCTGTAACTCCAGTTTGCAGCAGCATGTTCAGATTCTGATCAGACGAGTGCGTTCACAAACACCAGCTGTTTCACACAGAATTTCTAAGCTACACTAGTGATTAAGTTTATAATTTGATCTATCGTTGCTTCAGGATTCTCTTGACATCTAAAACCGATAACTTACAGATCGAAGTTGGAACCAATTCTAGTGCTGCGACCAGTTTAGTGGAGAAGCCCTACTATTACGGCACGTGGGATCTGAACTCCTGATGCGTTAAAGCACAAGGGTTTCCAGCAGTGTCTTGACTTTTCCATTGGATAGGGAACATTCATATCCTCATACAGACTCTTCATAGTCTTTATTTTGGAGGATGGAAAGCATTTAAACGTCAACAAAATTGAACATTGGTCGTAGCTTCCTACCAGGATTGTCATAAAAGGATAACTTAACCAGCAGCTGGAATGTGTAAAAGGAGCGGGAGCAGCCTGTAAGTCAGTCTTGATCATGTGACGCAAACTTTAAGACGGGGTTTAACGAGGTTAACTTGCATTATGGGGAAAAATACCAAGAGGGACCAAACAAGGCACTTCCTGCACCGTCTGTTAAAGTAAACCAGAACATAAACTTGCTCCGTTTGTTTCTTCTAGTAAGAGTCAGAGTAACAAGTTGAACTGCATGCCTTTTGTGTTTTTAAACTCTTGTTAAATAGTAAAGCTTGTTTTAAAGTTTGCAGTTGCATGAAACTGACTTCATTCACATAATTCCACAAATGTGGAGTAATCGCTTTAAAGTGTTAAATGAGCAGAAGTTCTCAGCAACATAAAATGTGTCCATTTTACTCACCCTGCTTTAATTCTCCCTGCTCCATTAAAAAGCTTCTGATCTGAAGGGTTTAACATGAATGGAACACTGGAGTCTGTCTTTTTCTAATGATTTTAATTCTAAATAAATTTTCAACAATTGAATAGAAATAGCCCCCAAAAGTTCATGAATTATGAAACATTTGAGCTCTCTCAGGCGGAGTTGGTCACGGGCCAAGATCACTGAAAAGTAATAAGGAACAAATAGTGTGATCACAGACACATTTATGTCTTGCATCTATTCAACAAGGCGGAAGCAGTTGGAACAAAAAATCATTTATTTTCTCCCTCCCACCAGGAATGCATTTTATCGGGCATCATGTCTGTGAAGGGGAAGAAGGTTCTCCACATGGATCGCAACTCGTACTACGGCGCTGAGAGCGCTTCCATCACGCCTCTCGACGATGTAAGTCATCTTTAATACATCCCATCGGTTCTGTGTCTACAAGAAAACACCGCAGATGTAGGATTTCTGTTTGTTGGGTTTAAAATCCAGATGAATTCAGTGTTTAGCTTTTATCTGCGCCTCTTGTGACAGTGGTGTTCTCTGATAATGGGGGTCTCGTTAAGCCTGTTAAAGTAAATGTCTTTGTTCAGTTTCTGATTGTGGATCAAACCAGGAGTTGTGCTCTTCCCTACAGCTCTTCAAGCGCTTCAACATTCCTGGAGAACTTCCTGCCTCTATGGGAAAAGGCCGGGACTGGAATGTGGACCTCATCCCAAAGTTCCTCATGGCAAATGGTACTCTTCAGTCACAAGTGTCTCCTCCTGCTTCAGTTGTCTTAGATATGTCAGCTTGGTGCAGACTTACTACATTGTTACCTTCGTATCTGCATTAAAGTGTTTTACTTAAAAAAAAAATAATTTTTCTCCAGCCCTTTGGTGTTTTGTTTAGACAGAGATTGTTTTATTATCTATGAAATCTCAGCCTCTGTTTAGAAATGTGTGTGTGTGTGTGTGTGTGTGTGTGTGTGTGTGTGTGTGTGTGTGTGTGTGTGTGTGTGTGTGTGTGTGTGTGTGTGTGTGTGTGTGTGTGTGTGTGTGTGTGTGTGTTTCAGGTCAGCTGGTGCGCATGTTGCTGATCACACAGGTCACTCGCTACCTGGATTTTAAAGTGATTGAAGGCAGTTATGTCTACAAAGGAGGGAAAATCTATAAAGTCCCCTCGACTGAGACCGAGGCTCTGTCATCTAGTAAGTTTAGTCAAACGTGAAACTATTTTTCTCTCACATCAGGCAGCGAGTTTCTCTGAATCCTGGCTCTTCTCCTTTGCAGGCCTCATGGGATTGTTCGAGAAGAGGCGCTTCAGAAAGTTCTTGATCTTTGTTGCCAACTTTGACGAAAACGATCCCAAGACTATGGAAGGTGTTGACCCCAAAACCACGACGATGAGGGCCATTTTCCAGAAGTTCAGCCTGGGACAGGAAGTTATTGACTTCACTGGTCACTCCCTGGCCCTGTACCGCACAGACGAGTCAGTGGTCCTTACAGACTTTATAGTCGTATGATTCCTGCCTGGCGGCTCCTGTGGTTTAAAGCTGGTCTTCGTTTCTCCTTCCTCAGCTACCTGGACAAACCTTGTCTCGATGCGATAAACAGGATAAAGCTTTACAGTGAGTCTCTAGCCAGATATGGCAAGAGTCCTTACCTCTACCCTCTGTACGGGCTTGGAGAACTGCCACAAGGCTTTGCCAGGTATGACTCTTGCTCACCTGTATGCCACGAGACGCATCATTTTTGTTCAATTAGAATTTTTATGAACCATATAAGAATGTCCTCTTGAACTGGCTTTTACTATGCTATGTTCTTTATTAGTGCCTAGGAGATGAGACAGGTTTGTTATTCCTCCCTTTTAGTAGTAATATGTTTGTTAGTGGAGGTTCCTCTCCTACAGAGGAAGTTCTCTTTTTAGACACTAAAATGTAAGCAAACATGTCTGAGAACATATTGTGGTCACAAAGGAACATAAATGCGTCCTCATTGATGATGCGAGACGACATTTAATCACTCAGAGGTTATATTCTGCATTTTGGTCAACAGCAAATGTTCAAAGTCTACCCTGTAAAGGAGCTGGTGCTGCTGCCATCAGCATTTTCAACAAGGCGTCAGGTGTGATGGGTGTTCTGGTCTGCTTCCTTCCCAGGCTGAGTGCTATCTATGGGGGGACATACATGTTGAACAAGCCCATTGAGGAGATTGTGATGGAGAACGGGAAGGTGGTGGGAGTCAAGTCTGAGGGAGAGGTGAGCAAACTGTTGCAGGGAGTCGCCAGCTTCCTGCTTTTGGCTTGAAGCGACAGCTGAAAGGTTTACTTATAAAATATAATGGCTAATCTTTAGCTAATTTACTGTGCTGTTGCACGTGTTTGGCTTGTAATAGTGTATTATTCTACCATCAGCTAAAATCGTTTGACACTTCGGCTGTGTTTTATCATCACAGATTGCCAAATGCAAACAGCTGATCTGCGACCCCAGCTATCTTATGGATCGAGCAAAAAAAGTGGGTCAGGTGATCAGAGTCATCTGTATCTTGAGTCATCCCATTGCCAACACTGGTGACATCAACTCCTGCCAGATCATCATCCCTCAGAATCAGGTCAACAGGAAGCATGGTGAGTGCTCAGCAGAATCCCTGCATGTGTGTGCAAGTGTTGTTGGAAGTCACTTTTCCTCTTTGTGCAAAAAAAAAAAGCTGTGATGTGTTTGAGGTTTGATTGCAATGAAACAAGTTTTGTTTCTGCAACCATTGCTTTCAGAAAAATACCTGACTCTGGGGAAACAAGACTTTTATTTTACAGGCAACTGTTTTTTAAAAATGTAATTTTTTGTTTTTTCCAGATTGCTGTTGCCGATACTGGCAACTTTAAATTAGATTTTCTGGTCTTTCATTTGCAATGTTTATTATTAGTCAAAGCTAATGCAAAAGTTATGTTAGGCCACCAGGGGGTGCTAAAACTTGACAACAAATGTTATAAATGTAAATTTATTTTTTTTAGTACAATAAAATGTGGCATAATTTATTTTGAAGCATCTTAAAAGCTTTAGGAGAAAAAATTGTCACATGTAAGATTTCCAAATACTGTAGATGATACTTGGGTGTACTGGCCCTTAACCTGGGTCCTACTCCTGCTGTTCCACGTGTACAGCCGTTTGTGCCTGGGCCGGTTTTCCAGCCACACAGACAGAAACTGCATGTTAAGTAGATACCTAATATTGATGCTGCATCTTCTAGTGCCCATTGGAGGCACTGACGTAGTTTTTCTCCCCCCCCCCAGACATCTACGTTTGTATGATCTCCTTTGCTCACAACGTGGCAGCAGCGGGAAAATACATTGCAATTGCCAGCACCACAGTGGAGACGAATGACCCAGAGAAGGAGGTCAAGCCAGCCCTGGACCTACTGGAACCCATTGAGCAGAAGTTTGTCAGCATTAGTGACCTGTATGAGCCTACTGACTTGGGCACAGAAAGCCAGGTACGTTTGGTACTTTACCATAACAGTAATATTTGTCATGTGCACTGCATCAGTGATTAACTAAAAACAAGAAGTTACACAAGGTTTTTTCTTTTTGGTTAATTTTTTTTGTTTAAACTTTTATAAGCAATTAAAGGCATCTGTTTCTTTATCAGAAATGATGAGTCTTAACATTTATTTCCCTTTTTAGATCTTCATCTCCCGCTCATACGATGCCACAACTCACTTCGAGACCACCTGCGATGACATCAAGGACATCTACCGCAGGATGACTGGCTCAGACTTTGACTTTGCAGAGATGGAGCGCAAAAAGCAGGACATCTTCGGTGACGCTGCGGAGTAAAGACGACGCATCCCCACTATTCCAGATTATCAGAGGAAAATCTAAAAAAATAGAAAAATCTACACAAATATGTACCCACCCATGGGCTAACCAGATAATCCAATACATGGTCTGCCCTTTGAAGAAGTTTTTGATCTATAGAGGGATGATAGTGTTGTTGGATCGGGTTCAGGGAGAGATCAGTGCTTTTTTTCAGATCACATTCAGGTGAATATTGCACTAAACTGAGGTTTATGCTTAATTAGAAAATATCCTATATTCTTGCGAGTCCTATTAAGATGATGCATAGTCCAAAAATGCCAAACCACAAGAGAAGTCATTCTCAATGAAATTGTAAACATGCTGGAGGGTGCATTTTTCTGTCTCTGTTCAGGAATTGCAAGATGTAAAATGTCTTCAGAAACGAACGTTAATTCCTCCAGGTGTGTTTCTATGTCACGTTGGGAAAAATGGCTTGGCTTTGTCCTTTTTGTATTAAATCATGTGAGGCATGGAGTGTTTCTTGCAGGGTGTGGTAATTTCAGCTAAAACAGGCCATTGCACCACATTCATATAGTCAGACTTTGTGAAATGACGTGGTTTAGTGTGTGTTCTTGGCTTTTTCATGTATTCTTTTTAAACTTTACTGAATATTGTCATACCCTGGCACTGCCATGACAGTATACTGTAAGCCAAGCCATAGTGGTGTCTGTGTTTGATTTTAAATGACCTGAACCTGTTAACAAAATGAGTTACTATTGCAACAGGGGGAGCACATTAGTTTATGTATTTTACTAAAATGATGTGAGATCCAAGCAGAGGGCAAGTGTGGTTCACTGTAATTGCTGAAGAAGGACCAAATATGTACTGGAGCAGTGTTGAACTGATGAAAGCCCTGTCGTGTTATCGCTTTTGAACAACTGGAAAGAAAAATAAAGATCTTGGGCTGGAATGATTCCTGTACTGCAAAGTAAAAAAAAGACAAAAAAACCCCACTTGTTTTATTTTAGTTCAAACTACTTTTGTATGTGCGTGTGCAGAAAAAAATCAAAAACCAGTCCTCACGCACTTGGCTTTAGGTGGCCCTTCATACTACATTTCCCACATTCCCCTGCGGGACAGTAGCGTGTGTTTTGAGACATTGTGAGATGTTTTCGCAAGGTTGCATCTCGCGAACACGCTGGTGCGCCGTCTAGAGCAGTATCCCAGGACAAGTTGTCCCAGGACAGAATGCCATGGCGGTGACTGCAGCACGTCGCTCGAGTCTTGGTGATCTCGGTGAGCCTCGAAATGTGCACGAACGGCCTACCGATGAAGCGTGAGCTAGCACATTATCAATGCACAGTAGCTAGTGTAGCAAACTGACAGGTCGTTGTCAACGGTTAGCGATACTCTTAGCCAAACCGTACAGTACAAACGCAGTAAATGTAATTAATTCATGATTGAGGTTGGCTACCTTTAAAGACTTCAACCCCACGTGTTGGAGCGGATGGACTTAGCCGTCATAATTACGTATGCAGTTTACACCGATAGGCTTGTAAATGAAGCGTAACGTTACGTAATTAGATTTCTGTTTACGATCTCGTGCTTTTATGCCCCCCGAAATCAGCAGGCGGCAATGTCATATGAGGCCATAGCCATGTATATAAACCATAGACTGTACATACATATATACAAGTATCTGTGGATTTCCCCATAACGAGTCGCGCATGCGCAATTACTGCCCAAGTGTCGAGCGTCAATTACGCATGTGCTGGGAAAACAGCGAAACATAAAATAAAATGACGCATAGATTTTTTGAGAGGCACACAAACCATTGTAATTAGAAAATAGAAAAATAAAACTTCCATTAAAAACAATCTTTTAGAGTCAGACCATGGATATAAAAAACTGCTAAACCTTTGACATTGACTGTGTCTCCTGCTGCAACCTGTCAACATTACTGTTATGTTGAAGATCTGTCGCCCTGCTAATGTGTTTGTAAGGTTTCTGGGCAGACCGGACTGCTCTGCATGAGGCAGCGTCTCATGGTAGAGCTCTGCAGCTGAAGCAGCTCTTAGAAGGTGGGGCCTCTGTTAATGTAGTGACTGTGGACAACATCACTCCATTGCATGAAGCCTGCATACAAGCTCACCCAAACTGTGCCAGACTGCTGCTGCAGGCTGGAGCTCAGGTCAGTTTGGTTTCCATTGTGGATCAAACACTTGAACATGTGTCTAAGCTGTGTGTGGGGAGTGAAAAATGCCAGAAAAAATTGTAAGAAACAATCAAGTCTTCTCACTGGTTCTTTCAGGTAGATGTACGAACCATTCATGGCAGCACTCCTCTTTGTAACGCTTGTGCATCTGGTAGCTTAGAGTGTGCAAAGATGCTGTTAGAATACGGAGCCAAAGTCAACCCATCTCTTACAGCCCTTACTGCATCACCTCTCCATGAAGCCTGCATACAAGGTAAATATTTAAAGGTATAACAGGACATGTTTTTCATGCTGACCAAGCAAGCTATTTTTTGATTAAACACAATTCAAATGTCCAACCCCCTTTCCTCTCCTAGGCTTCCCCTCCAGAATACAAAAAGGCACAATGCTTGGGTTCTGTTTGACCTTTTTAACCTGTTGTTAGCACCTTTTCTGCAATAATTCCTAACACGATGCACCTACATATCCGTATAACAATTTAGAATGCTAGCTAATATAGTGTGGTGTTTTTATGGTGGCAAACAGCTTTTAGCTTTCTTGGTTTATTGACTTCAAATTCACAGCAGCTCATCACCATCAACAATTTGGGAAAACTTCCCGAAAAACAGGTCAAAACTTTCAGAACCCACGCCAACCCTCCTCAGACTCCCTCTACCCCCTAGAAGAGCTCTCCTCATACACACGTGCTGCCAACGCAACAAAATGACAGCTCTGCCAGCTGGCAAAAGACTGGCTGCATACACAGAAAACAGGTCCGTCACCTAAACTTTTTTCAACAAAAAAGAAACAAACTCTAAAGTCATGTAAAAACGTTGCAAATGGAGCAGGACATTCAGTCTATTACACTAGTCAGCCTGGCTCCAGCTACACTTCCTGTTCAGCTGCTCCGAGCCGAAAACGCTCAATTCGTGCACTTAGAGGGGTATGTACAGAGTGGGGAGGGACCGTCAGAGGGCAGTTTGGTAGCTGGGTTATGATCCAATCAATAAGAACAAGACATTCACCATGAGGTTTTTACAGGATTGTACATCTCAGAGGCGTTTAACATTATTTTATTTTCTGACAAAACATTTGTTTATTGGTTGTCATCGGGTTTGTGAAGAGAAAAGCATCACCCACTCTACCTTAATGCGCCAAAACTAAGTACAATTATGACTTTTTTGTTAATTAATAGTGACTTTCTTCATAGGTAGTGTTGAATTGGTGAGGTTGATGATAGCCAGCGGTGCCAAGCTGGAGGCCTTTGATGTCCACTTCGGCCCACCGCTTCACATAGCATGTGCTAAGGGACATTTGGATTGTGTCAAGGAGCTTCTAATGGCTGGTCAGTACAAATTATGCACGTCACAAACTCAAGATGGAACTTTCATCCTTCCGGATGACTCAGATGTGTTAATTGTGACTTCTTGGCTTCACACAGGTGCTAATGTGAACTCAGTGAAGTTCCACGAGACTGCTTTGCACCACGCAGCTCGAGTCGACGTGGTTGATATGATTGAGCTGTTGGTTGAATTCGGAGCTAACGTGTATGCCAGCGACAACCTTGGAAAAAAGCCTGCAGACTACACAACACCTGAGTCTCCCTCTCACTCCTACCTTCAGTTCTATGAAAGTAACTTGTTCTTTTGCTACTCGACTACTATTACAAACTACAGTTGTTTTAATCTCTTTTTTTTTTGGAAAAATTTTAACTAACCGTCTTTTCTTGACAGAAAATTCTTTGAGCCTTCAGCAGCTTTGCAGGATTTCTGTGAGGACGATGCTGGGCACCCGAGCATCAGAGGCCATAGGCCAGCTAAATCTGTCCTATCGTATTCACAACTACCTCCAGTTCCATCATCAGCCCACCATACAGCTGACTCAGGAATCAACTGGGGTTTTAAAGAAGAGAAAAAAATATTTCTAAAATCTTAATATAAACCACCTTTATGTAACAAGGTAAAATAATATCACATATTTATTGATGTATTTATTTTATTGTGTGATTTGTTTTTGTAACAAACCCCAATTCACAAAGACTCACAGAGCTCAAAGATTCATACCAGATGTTAAAAAGAGCCAGATGTTTCTTGCCCCATATTCTCACTAGCTATAGCTGGTTTAAAAGGGGAATCTAAGCATAATTAGTTGGGTAAATAATAGCATCATCATATATGATTGTGTTCTTCCAGTTTAGCACATTGATTGCTTCTGTGTATGAAATGATCTATACAAATAAAGTTGCCTTGCCTAGCTGCCTTGTCTCATTACTCTCTTGGCAAAGAAACAAAACAAAAAACTTGTAACGAAGGGAGATTTTCACTTTGTGTTTTTTCCCAATATTTAAAATAATTCATATAATTAAAGAAAACCACATTTTATTCAAGTTTCAAATGTATCATCAACCAGAGATAATGTAATGAGAATATAATGAAATTGTCATTCAGTGTACATTCCTGAAATTTAAAATTTGCACAATTTTAAAGGGAAAAAAATTAAAATAATTAGAAAGTTCATAAAGAAACTGATGTAGCCCATCATTTGAAGCCCAATTACTCACTCAGGGGCAGTCCCAACGTGTCTGTTGGCCTTTTCTTACTGCAGGTTTTTTAAATTGCATAACTTTAAGCCATATAATGTTTAAAATGATATGATGTCTATTAATATTGATTCATTTTGAAAAAAAAATAATTATGCAAATAAGACAGAAATAGGTTCACAAGGCAGGTCACCAAAACATTAGAATGTCCGTGGAGCTGTTTTATTCTTTTATCATTTTTCATATTATGTAGCATTAAAATTTTGATGTATTATTTGTTAATCCTATGATAATAGTATTTTCCCATGTCTGTTTTCAATTCATTATGATTTATCCATAAAAACTACAACTACCAGAATGCCTCGCGCTTCTGTTGTGTCATGTGACACATGCATCAAGCAGACAGCGAGGACGCGGCTGTTTACAAACTGCTGGTCCTTCGCTGACTAAAATCTGCGATAGAAAGGAACAAAGCCACACGTTGGAAATGGAAAGTTCACATTCGTATTACTTTGGAGACATCGGTGAGTTACAAGCACACGATGACATGACTTTTGGGCCCTTTTAAAAATCTTGACTCGGTTTTACGAACGACGTGTTTGGCTAACCTGCTGCTAGCTTCAGCTAGCTAGTGCTAGCTCAGCTGTCAGAGCGGCAGAAGGTAAATGTGGATTTCAACAAAGTGCATTTTTTTTATTTCATAAGATCAGTAGTGATATTGTTTTTTGCTCGATCAGTTTGGTCTCGTTTGAATATTTGAAGTGTTTGGTGGGCTTCCTATTAGGCTGCTTATTAGCATTTATGCAGCATTGAACAAAAATGTTTTTAAATAAAATAAATTCGTGTAGAAGCAGCATTATTTTAACATTAGTAGATTATTTCAAGAATTTATTTTCAATAAGAAGATGTTATACTAGCATTTTCTCATTTAAATGAGGTAAATGTAGAATAACTTGTGGTTAAAAGTAAGGTTGTTTTAAGTTTGTCTTGTTATATTAACATGCTATGTTTTCTGATCATCAGGATGTTGAAATTCTTATATATTCAAAACCACTTTATTACATTCACCTTGATGGTACCAGCATGAAGTCCTTTTTGCTTTAATTCTTCCTTTCATAGATTCAACGGTGATCTTTTAAGGAGCCAATGAGGTGATGCTAAAATTGTAGAATTCTGAACCCTGTTTCTGGCAGCAGCATTCTGGATCAGCTGGAAGAATTAGGCTAATTTAGGCTGTTTTTTCTGCATTACACATTTAAAAAGTGTTTCTCTAAAAGTGTGTTGGTGTGTTTGACTTGTAGGCTGCTGGGCTGAGAGAACGGAGGTGCACAAAGCAGCTTCCCTTGGCCAGACCTCTCATCTGCAGCACCTCATCCAAGGTGGAGCTTCAGTCAATGTGGTGGCTGTGGACTCGATCACACCCCTGCATGAGGCTTGTCTTCAGGGTCAGGCTCAGTGTGTGCGGTTGCTGCTGGACGCTGGAGCACAGGTGAAGCAGGGGGCAGACTGGAACACAAAGGGAACAGAAATGCAAAATTGTCTTGTTTCATTTCACTTTTGACAAATAGGCTGTTGCATATCTATGCCAATAGTTCTTGAAGCTATTGGCTTAGAAAGGTGTAGAATGTTTAGCTATCTTTACTCTAATATCTTCCAATTAATTTTAGGTGGATGCTAGAAATGTGGATGGAAGTACCCCGCTGTGTGACGCCTGCTCATCTGGGAGTTTGGAGTGTGTGAAGCTTTTATTAGAGCACGGTGCTAAAGCCAACCCCGCCCTCACCTCTCGCACAGCCTCCCCCCTCCACGAGGCCTGCATGGGAGGTGAGTGCTTCACACTGATTGTTCTGACCACTAAAGTCCCATTTTGTGAAGCAAACACGGTGACTCTTAATTCTGTGGTTTCATTTTCAGGTAACTCAGACTGCGTGAGGCTGCTTATTACTATGGGTGCCTGTCTCGAGGCGTATGACCTTTACTATGGGACTCCACTGCATGTGGCGTGTGTTAAC